>NC_056743.1:1017308259-1017390759 GCF_019279795.1 Protopterus annectens
CCAACAATTTAGATCTGACATGGTTTGGCAGGGGCTCTTCCTTAAGCCATGCATGCCTTCTAATGACAGATCCAGTGACTGCTGCCCTGCAAGAAGGTTCTAGGCATCAAAACCACAGTGCAATGTGTGTTTAGTTACTTGACATGCAGAATGCATTAACTCTTGTAACTCTAGATTCTGCACAAGTAGGAAAGGAAGACATTTTTTATTTGAGTTCCAGGGTGTGTTGCTGAAATTTTAGCATATGAACTGACAATTTAATGCCTTGATAGCAAGAGTAGCTGATGTGTATACTTTTTTTTACCCCATCTGTCTAGTGCTAAGGAATCCCTTTCTGAGGAGACAGGATTCTTAGCAGAGGTTGCTTTAATCCCTTTAGACCCTTGAGAAATCACCTCAGGGTCAGCAGTAAGATTTTTAAAAATAAATTTGTGAGAGTCAGGGACGCTACAGTACCAGTCTGGTTTTCTGGGTGCAGGAGGAAGGGTGTCAGGAGTCTAGCTGGATTCCAGGAAAACATTCTCCACAACATCCAGGACTGGGGGGGATGGCCAAGGGTCTGTGCTGTGGAAGATCTAAGAATTCCCTGAGTCTCATTTTAGATTGAGGGTAGTCTTGACTCTCCCATTGGAAATGCTCCATTAAAGTATGAAGGGTTTCCCTAAAGGAAAAATCCTTTGGGGGAGAGGCTGAAGGGATGGAATCCTCCCAGAATCCTCATAAGTAGAGAGGGGTTGCATGTCTTCATATTCAGATGCATCAGAGTCATCTGACTCTTGTTCAGGCAAAACTACAGGGGGAATGATCTATCTTCCTTTTGGAGGGGGTAGCTTGGCCTCCCCTGATCAGCATAAGGTCTTGCACCATTTTAATCATTTGAGACTGAGGCAAGGAAGCAGGTGATTTTCTTGGGTGTGGTTCATACCCTGGGCCTAAAAAAACTGTCGTTTTCGAAAGAACGGTAGTCGCGAAAGATGACGTCGGTTTGTGTTGAGAATGGGAAGTGCGAAGGACTTCCTCGGAAGCCGTTGCCTGCTCAGCGGCTCCGGACCCATTCAAGGTAGAGACGACCATAGGATCCTTAGTTTTGCAGCATACCAGAGTACGAAAGGGTCTCAGTAGCAGCCTGCAAATCAACAGAAGTGGACATCAGGGGCTACTAAAGCGCCTCACTGAATACCGGAGAACTGACGACTAGCTTAACGGAAGCGTCATCAATAAGTTTGGACCTGTGCGGTCTGTGTCTGTCTTTATCTTTATGTTGTTTTGGAAGATCTGCTGTCAGATGGCTTACTGATGCCATATCGGAATTAGAGGACTGTAAGCAAAAACATCTAGCTACAATAAGGGCCCGACGACGGATAATTCGGACGTTGACAAAGCACAGAAGTGAGAAAGTACAGTTGTGTACACTTACCATAAATGTAGATGTTAGAGTGTATTCACTGTTGCAGTAATCTCATTTGGGTTATCTGCTTGCAGTAGCCCTCAGTCGGCCTGATTAACAAAGTCTTGGGTCCTGCGTCGGTTGCCATCTCATCTTCCATGAGGTCAGGTCGTCAGGGGTATAAAGCATGCAGCTGACGCCATTACATCAGCTTGTCTTGCCCCAGATGTCAGGTGCCCCCAAAATGGGAAGCAATTCTATACAAGGTTACACCTCCAACAAAAAAGCAAATACACCAAAAAGCTTTAAGCATAGTAAACAAGAATAGAGGTATAGTCAATAGAAGTCAGGGGGCTGGAGGGACGGTAACCAAGACTGCAACAGTGAATACACTCGAACATCTACTTTTATGGTAAGTGTACACAACTGTACTATGTTCGTTGTGTTTCACTGTTGCAGTCATCACATTTGGGAAGATCCCCAAAGCTAAGGATGGGAGGAAGTAATTAGATGGCATTAGGACCAGCTACAAGGCCCTGCAAGACTGCAGTGGCAAAGCCAGCTCTGGATTTAGAAAAAACTGGCAATTGGTAATGCTTGGTGAAGGTATGTACAGAACTCCAGGTAGCAGCTTCTAGGATGTGCCTGGTAGGGACACCTCTGAGAAAGGCTGTAGAGATAGATGCAGCCCTGGCTGAATGTGATCTTATCCCTTGTGGGGTAAGTTTTCCATGGTGCTTATAGCAGAAAAGAATGCAGTGGCCTATCCACTTAGATATGGCTCGCTTTGAAATGGCCTTCCCCTCTGCCCCTGCAGCAAATGCAACCAGCAGCTGTTCAGATTTCCTGAGATGTTTAGTCCTGTCGAAGTAAAATCTAAGCTGTCTGTGTACATCAAAGGAGTGCAGTATTCATTCCCTTTGTTCTGTGGATTAGAAAAGTTCTGCAAATGAATGGACTGATCAAGGGCCACACTGGATACCACCTTGGGCATGGAGGAATTGGTCCTGAGGGACACCCTGTCCACATGAAAGATGATGAAAGGCTCCACTGCCATGAGAGCCTGTAATTCAGACACCCTTCTTGCTGAAGTGATGGCTAGAAGGAAGGCCGTTTTCCAAGAAAGGAATTTTAACTCTGCATTTGCAGCTGGCTCAAAGGGAAGTAAAGTGAGCTTTTCTAATACAAAGTTAAAAGTGCCAGGCTGGAGTAGAGGCTCTCCTGGGTGGTCTTAAGTTTTTGGCCCCTCTGAGGAACTGCTTCAGCAATGGATGAGAGAAAAGGGGTGGTCCTGTATTGTAATGAGATGAAATGGCTGAGGCATGAATTTTGGTGGAGGAAAAGGAAAGGCCCTTGTGAAGCATCTCAGTTAAGTATTGAAGAATCTGAGGTAAATTGGGCGCTGCCGTGCCCATCCCCTGAGTTTGGTTCCAGGAACAAAATCTTTTCCATTTTTCAGCATAGGATTTTCTAGTACTAGGCCTCCTTGCCTCTAGAATGACATCCATCACTTGCTTAATGAGGGATGTGTAATGCAGAGATCAGGTAATTTAGCCAGGCTACCAGGTTCAGGGTTTGAAGATGTGGGTGCAGAATCTGGCCCTCCTGCTGAGACAGCAGAGCAGGGGTCTGAGGCAGGTGCCATGGTGTCAGCAGTGACACACTGCGCAAGAGGGGGTACCAGTGTTGACGTGGCTAGTCTGGTGCAATTAGTATTGTCCTTGGTTTGTCCCATTTGATCGAGAGGAGAGGCAGAGGGGGAAACGCATAAACTGATAGGTTTTTCCAGGTGAAAGACAGGACATCCACTTCCCAAGCTTGTTTGTGGGGGAGTCCTTGTGCTGAATTTGTCCAGTTGGTAGTAATGGGGGGAGGCAAACAGTTCTATCTCTGGGCTTCCCCATTTGTTTCTCAACATGTTGAATAGCTTTGGTTCCAGTTTCCACTCGTGTGGGTCCATGAAGTTTCTGCTTAGGTCGTCTTCCAGTATATTTAGCTTTCCTGGCAGGAACTGAGCCTGTAGGTGCACTTGGCAGCTCAAGGCTATGTTCCACAAAGCCATGGCTAGTCTGCAGAGAGGGTATGAGTGGGTTCCTCCCTGCTTGTTTATGTACCACATAACAGTGGTGTTGTCCACCTTTACTAATAATTGTCCTGGAAGAATGTGGTCCTTTGAAGGCTGTCAGAGCATTCTGTACAGCTAACATTTCTTTTTGATTGATATGCAGGAGCATTTGACTTTGGTTCCACTTGCCCTGAATGCATTTCCCTGCCAAGTGAGCCCCCTAGTCTGAGGAGTCTGTTAGGGTTTGGGCGGGAGGGGGTAGAGTGAATGGCAGTCCCTTGTTTTGGTGGCAGGCCTCTGCCCACCAAAGGAACTAACTGTAGACAAGGTATGATAGGAATCATTGACTAGATCCTGAGAATGTTGACACCATAGGCTTTTTGGATACCACTGTAGTTTCCTCATATGCAGTCTTGCATATGGAATTAGTAGAATGCAGGAGGCCATGAACCCCAAGGCTTGCAGTATTTTCCTTGCAGACAGCTGGGTCTTTGTGGCCAGTAGTTTGAAGTAGGCTGTCAAATGAACTTGTTTTTCTGGCATGATGTAGGCCCATCTGGGAGGCTTGCTCCCAGGAATACAATTTGTTGGCAGGGTACAAGATGTGATTTCTTTTCGTTTATGGTGTACCCCAGAGAAGTTAGCAATTTCTTTCCAAATGCCAGATGATTTAATAGTATGTCCTGGCTTTCTGCCTGAATTAGACAATCGTCCAGGTAAGTGTATATCTGAATATTTCTTTGCCTGCAAAATGCAACGACTGGAGATAGGCACTTGAACACCCTGGGCACAGTAGATAAGCCAAAGGGCAGTGCAGATAACTCAGTGCATGTAGCCTGCTTTGAAGCGTAGTTATCTTCTCTGCAAGATACCCTTATTGGGATGTGCAGGTAGGATTCCTTTAAATCCATTGCTGCCAACCAGGCATCTTTGCCTAGAACAGGAAGCAGCTGAAGAGTTAGCATCTTGAATTTTGGGATCACCAAAAATGTGTTTAGGATAGACAGGTCCAGGATAGGATGCCAGGAATGGTCTTTTCTGGGTACCAGAAAAAGTCTTGAGTAGAAACCTTGTCCCCATTCTTCTTCTGGGACAGGTTGAATAGTCCTGATGCTAGAGAGAGAAAACTTGCTTTCGAGCCTCTGCCCACTGATTAGGGGGTAGATCTGACCAACTGTTTGAGGTTGGTAAAGAGTGGAAGTGGAATCTGTATCCTTGGGAAACTACATTTAAAACCCATTTGTCCTCGGTAATGAGTTCCCAATTTTTTGCCTGCAAGGCAATCTTTCCCCCTAAAGGAACAGTCAGTTGTGCAGGGCTTGGAAGGTTTAAAGTTAAGTCATTGAGACAGTTTACCATAGGGGGGAGTCTTACTACTCCCTGCTTTGGAAGTGGGAGCCCCCCCTTTGCTTAGTCCTTTGAGTACCTTGGGACTGCAGCCTGGGTGTTCTGCTGGTTCTGGGTTTGGACTCAAGGCCTGGAAGAGGCAGGAAATGACCAATTCTTAGAGGGCCAATGCCTACTAAATCTGGGAGGCTGTACTTGCAGGAAATCTTTAACAGTTTGCATAGATTTAGCTTTTTCCTCCATCTTTTTAAGAACTTCATCAGCCTTGTTGCCAAACAGGCGGCCCTGACTTAAAGGAGCATCCAACAATTCAGCTTTAACATGATCAGGCAAACATTACTCCTTAAGCCAAGCATGCCTTCTGAGGACAGACCCAGCAACAGCAGCCCTGCAAGAAGCCTCTAATCAATCAAAACCACATTGCAAAGTATGTTTTCCAACTTGTTCAGCAGAATGCATTAAATCCTGTAATTCTTTATTTTCCACACAGTCAGGAATCAACATCATTTTCTGTTTAAGCAGTCCAATAACACGTTGCTGATACTTTAACATATGAAACTGGCAGTTTAAATCTCTAATGGCCAAGGCTGCAGAAGTGTAAACCTTCTTACCCCATCTATCCAGCACCCTGGAGTTTCTATCAGAAGGGGTAGGATTTTTAGCAGTAGAAGCCTTAATGCCCTTGGGCCCCTGTGAAATAGTCTCTGGATCTGCAAAAGGATTTTTAAAAAGGAACTTGTGGGACTCTGGGACCCTGTAGTATCAGTCAGGTTTTCCGGGAGCAAGAGGCAGGGAATCAGGGGCCAAACTAGATTCCGAAAAAGCATCAACAATGTCTAGTACAGGAGGAATAGCTAAAGACCTATATGCTGAGGTAGGAGAAGGAAATCCCTAAGCCTCTTTTCTGAATCAGAAAAATCCTGGCTTTCCTAGTGGAAATGCTCCCTTAGAGTATGTAAGGTTTCCCCAAAAGAAAAATCCTCAGGAGGTGAAGCAGAGGGAATGGGAGTCCTCTGCATCAGAATCTTCATAAGTAGATAAGGGCAAATCCAGATCATCAGAAGAATCAGAAAAAAACAGAATCCTGATCAGAAGATTCATAATCAACTTCAGTCCTAGGCCTCTTAGAGGGGGGGGGGGGGGGGGGGGTTGGCTACCCTTGATTAGAGTTATTAGATCTTCAGCCATTCTTATTTGTTTTTTAGGCATAGAGGCCTGAGCGTGTGGCCTGGGCGTCGTTTTTTTGGCATGGATCGAGATTTAGGCGTCGGTTTAATATGAAAGTCCGTAGGCCTGAATACACCCTCAGAAGCCGGTGCCGGCACAGCGGCCCCGGAGCCATCCTAAGGTAGAGACATTCGCGGGTTCCATAGTTGAAGCATCCTGCGGCATACCGGACTCCAAATGGGTCTCAGTAGAGGCTTGCGAATCAGAAGTAGCGGCTATCGGGGGCTGCGAAAGCACCTCACTGAGTACCGGCGAACTGGTGACTGGCTTAGAAGCGTCGTCTGCAGATTTGGACCTCGGCGGCCTGTCTATCTTTGCTTTTTTCGGAATCTTGGTAGACGGATGGCTAACAGACGACATTTCTGGATAAATAAACAGAGAACCGAAATAGTTAGAGGCAAAAATATGCAAATGACTGATAGTGCGCTGATTAAATAAAGCACAAAACCGACAGCACGGTATGTCGTGGCCAGGGCCTAGGCAAGGAATACAGTACAAATGAAAGTCTTTATGAGGTATTTGCTTTCTACAAGTAATGCAATTATTAAATTTTACTGACATCGGTAAGGAGCAAGAAAAGGTTTCCTCTACGGGGTACTTAGCTGAAACGAAAACAAAAATTTCAGGAGTCGGCCGAACGGCACTTGCGAACTGCTTCTGCTTCGGGCACTGCATGCAAGAAAGACTGATGTAATGGCGTCGGCTGCATGTTTTATACCCCTGATGACCTGACGTCATGGAAGAAGCAACAGCAACTGACACAAGACCCAAGACTTTGTTAATCAAGCTGACTGAGGGCTACCTGCAAGCAGATAACCGAAATGTAATGACTGCAATAGTGAAACACGAAGAACATCCAAGTGGTTAATCATAGGGCTCTGAGATTGGGATGACAATGTTCTGATGGATGGGAAATTAGATCCTGATTGGGATCTAGTATCCATGGGGGATATTTGCTGTCAGACCAGAGGCTAGAAGGGGAAATAAGGATCAATAATCTCTTCAACCTGCTGGCTTTCTATAGGACTTTTGGAATTAGAGGTATTGGTGGGTAAGTATACAGGAGACCCACAGGCCAATAGTGGACTACAGCATCCTTCAGTGACTCCCCGTTTGGGGGGAATCAGAGCAAAGTAATTGCTGCACTTGTTGTTCAGAAGAGAGGCAAAGAGACTGCAGCAAGGTTGGTCCCACTGGTTCAGGGACCACTTTTTAGGACTCAAGCTAGATCTGCTTAGTCTGTCCGCCAGTACGTTGGTCTGCCCAGAAATGTGTGTTGCAGCGAGAAAGTGGTCTGAAGAGATCACCCATTCCCACACTTCCATGGACTTTCTGCACAAAGGATATGAACATGTTTCCCCCGCTTGCTGATGAACCAGACTACTGATATTTTTCAGTATGAATTGCTATTGTTCCCAGAGGGAAACGGTCATAAAAAGCTTGGAACGTTAGAAGGACCGCTCTCATCTCTAGGATGTTGATGTGCAACTTGTGTCGGGGAACAGGTGCCTTGGATCAACCTTCCTTGATAATGCCCCCCACTCCAAGAAGGAAACATCTGTGGTCTCTGTGGCCAATGGAAGGGGAAGAGAAGCCAGCCCAGGTGTAAGTTGCTTGAGATAATCCACCACTGGGCGAAATGCTTGCAAATTGGGGTTAGTCTGATGGGAACAGTGGTTGGTACAGACTGGACCATTCAACGGCTAGAGTCCATTGTAGCACTCACATAAAAAACCTTGCTAGTGGTACAAGGAGTATGGCAGCTGACATAGATCACAGAGCTATCAAAATTAGCTTTGCAGGTAGAGTAAGTGTATCCAATCATACTTGAACTTGTTGGATAGAATAGTTGTGCAAAATCTTACCATAACCATAGATGTCCTGTTCCATGTTGCAGTATTCTTGGTGTGAGATTTCCTGCCTTCAGGCGACCCGTACGTCGGCTCCTATACAAAAGCTTCAGCTTGGCTGTTGCAGCTGTGTGGGACGTCACACATAGGGCCATAAACCAGGGACCTTGTGTGATGTCTGCATGCACAATCCTCAGAACTTTAAGCTAAGCAGGCAAGGTAGATGGCCCAACCAGATAGGCTGCCAAAGGTGACATGTACAATGCCCTAGGTCTCTTCTGTAATGGAGAGAGGCATCAGGGAGCAGTTAGACCGGTAGAGTCTGTGAGGGGGAATGGTGGGTGGGAAGAAATACTGAAACACGGAAGAGAAGGACATCTATGGTTATGGTAAGATTTTACACAACTATTCTATGTTCTTCTATTCCTATGTTACAGTATTCTTGGTGTGGGAGAGTACCACAGCTTATTGTGATGAAAAGGTGGCGGATGCAGAAGATAATTCTATAAAGCCTTGTAGGATTGCCCTGGCAAATCATGCGCGTGATTTGGAGATTTGGCCCAGTTTGTAGTGTTTGGTGAAAGTGTGTATAGTGGACCATGCAGCTGCTTCCATAATGTCCATGTCTTTTTGGAAGGCCTTGGAAGTGACCACTGCGCTCTTGTGGAGTGTGCCTTAACCCCAACTGGAAGAGTTTTTCCATGGTGTGAGTAGCAGAAACGGATTGCCTTTCTAATCCAGGATGCAATGGTCTGTTTGGTGACTGCCTTGCCCAATGCCCTGGGGTGGAAAGATACAAAGAGTTGTTTGGATTTCCTAACGTCTCTAGTCTTGTCCAGGTAAAATCTCAGTTGTCTATGGACATCTAGGGAGTGGAGTATCCTCTCTCCTTGGTTAGTGGGAGAGGGGAAAAAATTGGGTAGGTGACTGGATTGATTTAGAGACAAGTCACTGACTACCAGAGTGAACCTGTCCCTATGAAAAATGGTGTAAGGTGAGCATGTCATTAAGGCTTGTAGCTCGGAAACCCTTCTGGCAGAGGTAAAACCTAATGAAGTACAGTTTTGTACCTACCATAAATGTAGATGTCCGATCGATATGCAACTGCAGTCATAACATATGGGTTGTCCTGCCTCAGGCAGCCCTCGGTCGGCCGAATTCCAAAGTCTGGGTCCGGCGTCAGCTGGTGTCGCCTCCTCTCCGACGCCAGAACGGCTGGAGTATAAAGGCATCGGCCGACGCCATCTTCTTCAGTGTTTCTTGCCCCAGATGCCAGGTGCCCTCCTAGGAAGGCTAAATTTGGTGAATGGATAAACAATTCCAGACATGCACAACAGTAATAAACAGATGCACCATAGGAGGAACCCCCAGCTAATAGGAATAGGGGTAGTGGACCCATAAAGAAGGTTGCAGAGGGGTAGGAGGGTGGGAAAAATCTGACTGCAGTTCCATATCTATCGGACATCTACATTTATGGTAGGTACAAAACTGTACTATGTCCTTCAAGAATGTAACTGCAGTCATAACATATGGGTTGAATACCATAGCCAATCTGGGGGTGGTTGGAACTAAAAGTGATGGTGTAGCTAAAATGCCCTGCAGGACTGCCGAAGCAAAGCCTGCTCGGGATCTGGAGTATAAAGGCAGGATGTAATGCTTGGTAAATGTATGCACGGAGCTCCATGTAGCAGCCTCTAGAATGTCCTTTGTAGCCACTCCTCTTAGAAAAGCTGTGGATGTGGCTATAGCTCTGGTGGAGTGTGGCCTAATATTGGCTGGCACACCCTTTCCATGAAAAGAATAGCAGAATCTGATGCAGTGTCCAATCCATTTGGAAATTGTTTGTTTGGAGATTGCTTTTCCTTGTACTCCAGCAGCATAGGCTACAAACAGTTGGTCAGACTTTCTGGTGGCCTTAGTTCTGTCCAAGTAGTAGCGTAGTTGTCTGTGTATGTACAAAGTATGCAGCAGTGCTTCCCCCCTGTTTTGAGGATTGGGGAAGAAAGTAGGCAGGTGAATGGCCTGATTTAGAGACACCCTGGAAATTACTTTTGGCATGAATGAAGGATTGGTTCTTAAGAGAGACTCTGTCCTGATGAAAAATGAGAAAAAGAGGTACTGCCATGAGTGCCTGTATCTCTGAGACTCTTCTTGCTGATGTGATAGCCAATAGGAAAACAGTTTTCCATGAGAGAAATTGCATTTCTGAAGTTGCTGCTGGTTCAAAGGGAGGAAGAGTTAATTTTTCCAAGACGAAATTGAGGTCCCATGCAGGTACTGGCGGTTTCCTGGGGGGGTTTGATATTCTTTATCCCTCTTAGGAACCGTCTTAGCAAAGGATGTGAAAACACAGGTGGATCACAATTGTATTTTGTTGAGATTGCTGAGGCATGAATCTTTATGGAAGAATATGAGAGACCAGTATGAAACATTTCTGCCAAGTATTCCAATATCTGAGGTATACTCAATACTGTTGTATCCTGACCCCTGTTAGCATTCCAGATGATGAATCTCTTCCACTTGGCTGTATAGGTTTTTCTGGTGGAAGGTCTGCGTGCTTCCAGTAAGATACCTTGAACTTTTTTGGAAAGAGAGATATCGGAAGGAGTTATGGTAACCTCCAGGCTGTCAGATGCAATGTTTTCAGGTTTTGATGAACAGTCCTGTAATTGTGCTGTGTTAGAAGCAGAGGCCATAGAGGCAGAGGCCACGGCTTGGTCCGAGATATGCTCAACAGCAATGGGTACCAGTGCTGTCTTGGCCAGTCTGGAGCTATCAAAATGCCTGTTGGTTGTTCTGCTTTGATCTTCAGTATCACCTTGGTCAGCAGTGGTAGAGGAGGGAATGCATAAATTGTTAGGGAATTTCAGCTGAAGGAGAGAGCATCCGTTTTCCAGGCTAGAGGATGGTGGGTCCTTGTAAAGAACTTTTCCAGGTGATGATTCATGTGGGAAGCAAAGAGATCTATGTCATGTCTTCCCCATGTCCTTGTTATTTGTGAGAAAATGTGAGGATGCAGCATCCATTCGTGTGGATCCAAGAAATTCCTGCTCAGCTTGTCCGCCAGAACATTGTCCTTGCCTGGCACAAACTGGGATTGCAAATGTATCTTCAGACTTAGGGATTTTTCCCAGAGAATCACTGTTAGTCTGCAGAAGAGATAAGAATGAGTGCCTCCCTGCTTGTTTATATACCACATCACAGTGGTGTTGTCTGTCCTTATTAACAAATGCCCTTGTTGAAGTGATTTTTCGAAATTCTCGATTGCATGTATCACTGCCAACATCTCTTTTTGGTTTATGTGCAGATGCCTTTCCCTTGGTGTCCACTGACCTTGAATGCATCTGCCTTCCATGTGCGCCCCCCATCCATGGTCTGAGGCGTCTGTTGTAATCATTTGACCTGCTTGAGGTTTGTTGAAAGACATGCCTTTGTTTAACTGACTTGCTTGAGCCCACCCACCACAAAAATTCTCTTTGTAGACATGGAATGAGTGGGATTACGTCCTCTAGGCTTTGGCTGTGTTGGGACCATAAGTTTTTTTTTAAGTACCATTGCAGCTTTCTCATATGAAGTCTTGCCAAAGGTATCAGAAGAATGCAAGGTGCCATGAACCCCAGGGCCTGCAGGATTTTCTTTGCAGTCAGCTGGGAGAACTTTGCTAGGCCTTTGAAGTATTCTGGTAACTGCTGTTTTTCCTCTGAGATAAGCCATTTGTGTTTTTCTGTCCAGCTTGGCTCCTAGGAAAATAATTTGTTGGGATGGCAGGAGCCTTGATTTCTGAATGTTGACTGTGTATCCCAAGGCCTGTAGTAACTGAATGACATAGTCCAAGTTTGCCATCAAGGTTTGTTTGTTGTCTGCTTGTATGAGGCAGTCATCCAGGTAGGGGTATATTTGAATCCCCTGGAGTCTGCAGTGTGCCACTACTGATGCCAGGCATTTCGTGAACACTCTGGGCACAGTAGATAAGCCAAACGGCAATGCTGAGAATTGATAATGCTCGGTCCCTGCAAGAAATCTGAGGTATCTTCTGCAGCTTTGTCTGATTGGGACATGCAGGTATGCCTCCTTGAGGTCCAGAGTGACCAGCCAAGACCCCTTGCCCAGCATGGGAAGGAGTTGCTGCAACGTCAGTATTTTGAATTTTGGCACAATGAGGTAAGTATTTAGAGTAGACAAGTCCAGTATAGGCCTCCATTTGTTTTCCTTTCTTGGAACAAGGAACAGTCTTGAATAAAATCCCTGGCCTTGTTCCTGTGGAGGAACCTTTTCTATTGCGTTTATGTTTAACAGCTTTGAAACTTGAATTAGTGCCTCTGCCCTTTGATGATGTGGCAGGTTTGGCATGCCTTGTCTTATTGGTAAAGTAAGAAAGTGGAATCTGTAACCTTTGTCTATTAAATCCAAAATCCAGTTGTCCTTGGTTAAGATATGCCAGTTTTTTGAGAATAAGGATAATTTTCCGTCCAAGGGTGCTTCTTTGAGCCTTTGTAGGCGGTATGAAAGTCAAGTCATTGTGGTTGTACTTGTGGTGCAGCTGGGCTGCCTGTGCCACTTCTTTGATTTGGTGGTTGCCACTGGCGGCCCCTGTAGGAGCCTCGGTATTGCCCTCTACCTCGGCCACGCCTGTTTTTTCCCCTTTGAAACTTGTCAGTGTCTGGAAAGGACCAATTCTTTGAAGGCCAATTCCTGCTGAATCTGGGAGGCTGAACCTGGAGGAAATCTTTGACTGTCTGTACTGATTTAGCTTTTTCCTCAATGGACTTCAACACATCTTGTGCATTAGCACCAAAAAGCTTCTGTTTTTCTAAAGGTGCATCAAGTAACTTTACTTTAACATGGTCTGGCAGTGGCTGTTCTTTTAACCAAGCATGTCTACGTATCACAGCCCCAGTCATAGCTGCCCTACATGAAGCCTCCAATGCATCATAACCACACTGAAGAAAATGATTGTTAACCTGCTGAGTGTTACGTACTAGATCCTGCAATGCCTTAAAAATCAGTAGACTCAGGGGAGGCTAGCTTTTTCTGTAAGTCATCCAGTAAAAAGTCCTGGTACTGAAACATATGAAAAAGGCAGTTAAGTGACCTCATAGCCAGGGTGGTGGAGGTATAAACTTTTTTACCCCATCTCTCCAGGGATCTAGCTTCCCTATCCGCTGGCAGTGGATTCTTGGCAGTAGAAGTAGCCACTCCCTTGGGGCCCTGTGAAATTGTTTCTAGATCCACAGAATGGGCCTTAAAGAGATGCTTGTGTGTGTCAGGGACCCTATAATATCTGTCAGGCTTGACAGGAGCAGGAGGGAGAGAATCAGGGTTAGCACTGGAGTCGGAGAAAACATCATCCAGGACATCCATAACTGGAGGGATAGCTAAAGGCCTGTGCTGGGGAAGCTTGAGAAAGGTACGTAGCCTTTTCCTGGAGTCAGAGAATTCCTGGCCCTGCCATTTAAAATGCTCCCTCATGGAGTGTAGGACTTCACCGAACTAAAAATCCTCTGGAGGAGAGGCAGAGGGAATAGATTCCTCAGCATCAGAGTCCTCATAGGCCTGGAAGGATTCTTCTTGGGTATCAGAATGCGCAGAATCCCCAGAGGCTTCATCTGAAGAGAGGTTGTCGGCCTGCTCAGTTCTGGGCCTTTTCTCTGCAGGCTGAGAACCTCTGTCTGGATGAGGCTGAGACCCCCTAATAAGGAAAATTAGATCTGCAGCAAGAGACATGATCTGTTTATCAGAAGAAGGGGCCTGAGCAGTAGGTTTAGGATGGGCCTTGGCCTGGCTGGCGGCCTTAGCACGTGCAAAGGCCTTGATGGACATGGATACAGGAGGCCTAGCTGCTCCACGTACTGGTGTAACCTTGTCCACAGGAATGGTGTCGGGTAGATCCAGAACCTCGGTTTCTGGAGGAAAGTCAACAACCGGCACCGGAGTGGACTCAGAGACCGAAGGACGAGTTACCGCTGTGTCGTCGGCCTGGAGCGGTTGGATTACCGTTACCGAGTAAGAAACTGAGATGCCTCATAAAATCCTCCAAAGCTAGTTAAGAAAATAAAATTGCCAAAGATTCCAAAGACAACCACAAAGCATTCTATAATTATGTCAAGAATCTAAATGGCAATGCTCAGATCTGCTCTGAGCTAAAACAGAATGGCATTAAATATACTGATCCGAAGGATATTGCCAATATCCTGGCAGATCGATTCAGTGCCAACTTCACCCCACTCTCACCCCCTAAATGGCCCATCTCAATACCGGAAGATTGCCAAAGTCCAGTAATAACGGCCACACAGGTACAAAACGCACTCTCTAAAGCCAAGAATACAGCATCCATGGGACCAGATGACATCCCAGGCTGTGTACTACATGAACTACAATATGAACTGGCACCTCACCTAAGTGTCATGTTTAATCATAGCCTCACCTCAGGTTTCGTGCCCACTGAGTGGCGCAGAGCTATAGTTATCCCAATCCACAAGGGGGGATCCACCTTGGATCCCGGAAACTACCGTGCCATCAGTCTGACAAGCCTTATCTGCAAGTCCATGGAGCGTATTATCATGGAACTTATAAACAAAGACATTGGCAACCTTCAAACACTGGACCCCACCCAGTTTGGGTTTGTGAAGGGCCGATCTTGTCTCCTGAACCTGACTGACTTCTTTGAATCAGTCTCCAGAGCCATGGACAAGGGTAAGGTGGTCCACACAGCCTATCTAGACCTTGCCAAGGCCTTTGACACCATCCCCCACTCTGGAATCATAGATAAACTTACTAAGTTGGGCATTAATCCCTATGTCACCCAATGGGTTGCTAAATGGCTTACTGATAGAACCCACACTGTAAAAGTAGCCAACTCCAAATCCAGCTCCAGACAAGTGACAAGTGGAGTACCTCAGGGTTCAGTCCTGGGGCCGCTCTTGTTTGGCATCTACTTCTCTGAAGTACAGGTCAACACTAAGGGACTCTGGCTAACAAAGTTTGCAGATGACTGCAAACTGGGAGCCATTATTGAATCCCCAAATGATGTGGATACTCTACAAAAGGGCCTTACAGAAACAGATGCTTGGTGCCAGAGCCATGGGCTCAAGCTCAATGCCAAGAAATGTATTGTTATCCCCTTTGGGAAAAAATATGTATCCATGAATTACCATATAGGTGGCAGTACACTAAACACAGAAAGTGTGATGAGACTTAGGGACACAGGTGGACAGTGGTCTCACCTTCGATAACCACATCGCCACAACAGTCAGGAAATCCTTCTATGTGGCACACCTCATCACGAAGGGCTTTTCATCCAGAAAAAAGGAGGTCATTGTCCCACTGTACTCATCCCTCATTAGACCCATTATAGAATACAATGCCCCATTTGGTATGTACCTCTCAAGACATCTGCAACAACTGGAAAGGCCTCAGAAATACCTCACTAAAAGAATCACAGGCCTAAAGCAGATGCCCTATGCTGACCGCCTTAAAAATCTCCAGCTATACTCTGTCGCATATAGTCTACTCGGAGACGATCTCTGCTTAACATACAAGGCCATGTCAAACCCAGAGCTGTTGGACATGCTACACTTAAAGAAATCCCAATCCCTCAGAGCTACACGCTCCAGGGATCTAAACCTTGTCATCACAATAAACAAAACATGTTGGAGGGATAGGTTCCCGACCCAGAGACTCCCCAGACTCTGGAATAGATTGCCCATACATGTCAAGCAGAGTGCCTCTTTGGACCTCTTCAAGAGGAACCTTGACGATTGGATGGGAGAAAGGAAATTCACCCCAGGGATCATGTCAGTCGCCCTGCTAGACAGGGGTCCAGGAAAGTAAATAATGTGGGAAGAAATATTCAGGGAATTGTTATGGCTAGGCTTGTATAGGCCCTAGGGCTGATAGCCTAGTACTAACCTATGAACCTAAGGGACCGAAGCACTCGCGGAGGATTTAGGAGGAGTATTGGTGGAAGACGCGGGACGAGGATGTCGGTCCCGGTCCTTACGTTTTTTGGAAGATTGAGTTGTCGGTTGATCCGACGGCATGATATAAGCAAAAGAATCACCGAAAAAGTCTTCGGCAAATTCTGCCCGGCGCCTGAGAGTGCGCTTATTAAAGCAAGCACAGGCCGAGACGTCGTGGTCTGGGCCCAGGCAAGGCAGGCAAAGAGAATGGAAGTCCTTATGAGGTATTTGTTTACCACAAGACAAACAATTATTAACTTTCTCAATTTGTTCTGACATCGGCTGAGGCAAGAAAAATGTTCCCCAACGGGGTACTTGGCTTTTAGATGACTTCGGTACTGAAAACACAGGAGCTGACCGACCGGCACTTGCGAACTGCTTCTGCTTCGGGCACCGCGGCAAGAAAGACTGGAGAAGATGGCGTCGGCAGATGCCTTTATACTCCAGCCGTTCTGACGTCGGAGAGGAGGCGACACCAGCCGACGCCGGACCCAGACTTTGGAATTCGGCCGACCGAGGGCTGCCTGAGGCAGGACAACCCATATGTTATGACTGCAGTTGCATTCTTGAAGGACATCAGTACTGTTATCCAAGTACAAAACTGCAGAGGCTGTATTAGCCAGTTCGGGGGGGGGGGGGGGCTGGGTGAGTTTTTCCAGGATGAAATTCAAGTCCCATGGAGGAAGGATAAGCTTCTCAGGTGGTCTGATGTGTAAGACCCCTTTAAGGAAAAGTTTCACATGTAGCTTGGCTAACAAGGGAGGATCTAGAGGTAAGCAGGCTGATAATGTGGAGAGGTGCACTTTCACTGATGAATAGGAAATTACCCTTTATAAGTTGACACATATGAGAGGACGGGGGGGGGGGGTCAGCCTTGTAATGGTCCCTTTCCTGTCCCAGACACCACTGAGTAAACCTTTCCCATTTAGCAAGGTATGATTTTCCAGTAGTGGGTTTCCTGGCCTCCCTCAGGACTGATAGCATGTCCTCTGAATAGTGGTGTCTGAATGGGGTTAGTAATCTTATCATCTACAGAGTCAGGGAAAGCATTTGCAAGTGTGGGTGTAGGAGAGTTCCTTTGTCTTGTTCAGAAGGTCCACCTTGTGGGGTAACTTGCAGCGACTGCCCTTGGCTAAGTTGTATAGAAGGGGGAACCAGTGATGCCTTGGCCAGTAGGTAGTCACTAGCAAGATCTTTGGTTTGTCCCTTCCTGATTTTCAGAAGGACTTTCTGAATCAGAGGGAAGGGGGGGGGGGTGTACAGGAACTTCCCCTCCCAGATGAAACTGAAGGAGTCTACTCTCCAGGCTTGGGGGGGGGGGGGGGGGGTAAGTCTTTGTGCAGAAAGTCTGCAGCTGCCTGTTCTGGGGGGAAGCAAACAGGTCTACTTGTGGAATGCCCTATCGGTGGGACTATGTCTAGGAAGACCATCCTGTCCAGCATCCATTCGTGTTGTGGGGAGGATGTTCTGCTCAGGAGGTCTGCTTGCTTGTCCTGCAAAGGGATGAAGCTGGCTTGCAGGGATAGGTTGTGCTGGGATGTTAGGTCCCAAATTAGTAGGGCTAGCCTGCACAATTGGTATGCCTTGGTACCTCCCTGTTTGTTGATGTACCACATTACAGTGGTATTGTCCATCACTATCAGAAGACCAGTAGGAGTAGGAAGGCCTGAAGAGCTAAAAGAACTGCTGTCATCTCCTTTACATTGATGTGTTTGGTTTGCATTGGTGGTTGCCACTGGGCTTGAACTCAGAGTGCAAGGTGGCTCCCCAACTTGAGTCTGAGGCACCTGTAGGCAATATTTGTGTGGGTTGAGGGAGCTACAGTGGAAGCCCTGGGTTTAGTTGTACTTGTTGGATCCACCAAATGATTTCCTTCTTTAAACAGGGAAGAAGGGAAATAACTTGTTCCAAGTGATTCTGGCGTTGACCAGATATTTTTGAGGTACCAATGCAGTTTTCTCATATGCAGTCTGGCCAATGGTAGCATGGGAATGGTTGCTGCCATCAATCCCAGGAGTCGAAGGAATTGCCTTGCAGTGACCATCTGCGAGAACAAGACTTCCTGGAAGTGGGAAGTTAGAGATAGAACCATGTCCTGTGGGAGAAAGGTTTCCATTAGTTCTGTGTTGATTCTGCAACTAGGAATATCTTTGTCCTTGTCTGGGTTCAGGGAGGATTACTGAGGTTTGGGGTGAACCCTAGACTTTGTAGTAGGGACACAGTGAAGATATCTTAAGAGGGAATCTTCTGACTGTGCCAAGATAAGGCTGTCGTCCAGATATGGGTAAATCTGGATTCCTTGGGTCCTGCAGAAGGCAATGGATGGAGCTAGGCACTTTGTAAACACACTTGGGGCAGTGGATAAGCCAAAGGGCAAGTCTGTAAACTGTAAGTGCAAGAATGGGCCAGAGAAACACAGGAAACGTCTTGTGCGAGGCCCTGATGGGAATGTGCAGGTAAGCATCTTTTAGGTCCAAGGTGACCATGAAAGCATTTAAGGGTATAAGGGATAAAAGACAGCATTTTGAAGTATGGTACCTGCAGGTAAAGATTTAGGAAGGTGATATCCAAAAGGGGTCTCCAGGGACCATCCTTTCAAGGGACAGGAACAGACTGGAGTAGAATCCCTTTCCTACTTGTCCTGTGGGTACAGGCTCTATAGCGTTGTTGCAGATCTGACAGAATTTGTAGAAGTAGATGGCATTGTTTTTTTGGGGGAAATGGAATGCCTTTCCAGGGGGAATTTGTTTCCAGGATGGAAAGTATCCTTTTTGAATAATGGTTAATACCCATTGGTCTGTGGTGATTTTCTGCCAGAAGGGAAAACAGTGGGTAAGGCGAGCTGAGAGGGGCAGAACAAGGCAGTCACGCAGGAGGAGGAGGTAGCAGAATGCGGGTTACGCCTCACAAAGGTAGTTTTAGCTGGGTAGTTCCTATAAAATTTGGGTATAGGGGATACCAGGAGATGTTTAATATTCTGTAACTCTTTGCTTTTTTCTTGCAAATTCTTAAATAGGTCTGCAGATTGCTTTCCAAAGAGGAAGTTGTGATCCAGGGGAGCGTCCAAGATTTTGGACTAGAAGTCCTCGGGCAGATTCTGTATTCTAAGCCAAGAATACCTCCTAATGACAGATGCTGATACTGCAGAGCGAGCAGAAGCTTTTGCAGCATCGTAGCTGCATCATATGGAGTGTCTAGCCACTTGTTGCACTAAGGACAATTTGGAAGAGATATCCATTTTAACGGGACTGTCAGGAATTGAAGCCAGCATAGAGGCGGCTTGGGATACTAAGTCCAGGGCATACTTGGTCATGTGGGTTTGATAGTTAATGGCTCTGAAGGCCACAGTGGAGGAAGTGTACACCTTCTTGCCTATCCTATCCATGGATTTGCTATCTTTATCCGTGGGCAATAGGGAGGCAGAAGGTAGCAAACTAGACTATCAGGTGCAGTAGCGATCACTGCTGGGTCTGCTAAGGGTGGCTTTATGAAGAATTTTTGTTCCTCTGACACCTTGTAGAAGTGGTCTGGGTGCTTAGGTGCAGGAGGCTGTGAGTCAGGAGTTCTAGAGGCTGCAGTAAAAACATCCAAGTATGCAGGATGGACAGTGGGTACAGCTGAAGGGGAGGAGGACTCCACTTGCAGCAGTTCAAAGCATCTTTTTTTTTGGGTTTGTCATTTGGGAATTATCCCATTTGAAATAGTCTCATTTTGGTGATGGTTTCACCAAATGTAATGTCTTCAGGTGGAGAATCCCCTTCCACAGAATCCTCATCAAGAAAGTAATATTCCTTGGGAGAAGCAATCTGGGATGCATAAGAAATGGATTCATCAGAGGAAGAGTAGGTAAATTCATGTTCTTCTCCTTCCTCAAAGAGGGGAGCCATGGGAATAGAAGAAGCACAGGTAGGCCTAGGGCTTAGCAGAGGCAATGCAGTTGTGGGTGAAGGAAAAGACATAAGGGCCATAAATGCCTGCATAAGAGAGGAAATGAAGGCCTCCCAATCTGGAGGGGCTTCAGAAGCAGGCGTAATATTGTTTTGTTTTCTGCTTTTTAGTTGGAGTCAGCCTAAAGCTGGGTTTGGCAGCAGCTGTATCTGAGGTCTGGATCCCGGTCGAAGGAACTCCCAAATCTGGTTCCCACTCGACATAGACAGGCATCGGTGTCTGAGAAAGCTCCGTGGACGTGCTGGACATCTGCTGTGCAGCAGCCTCCACGAGGGAGGTTGATGGAGCAGACTAATCCACCGAACACTCAACTCTTACATCAGTAGTTGGCGGGGGGTCCAGGTGTGATGCAGCAGGCGATGAAGGCCTAGGCACTTTAGCCTTCTTACGCAGAGGTTCTTGGGCGGCCTCCAAAGCAGGATGCATCCTGAGAGCCAGCCACTGAGACGTTGGTTTTCTAAGTAAAGGTTTAAAGCTGCCAGACAGCTACGTAATGTCTTAGGGCACAAAAGACTTGCAAATAGGGCAGGCGTTATGGTAGTGTTCTCTGCTTAAGCAGAAAACGCATTTATCATGGGCGTCCTTATGGGGAATTTGGCACCCGCATTGGCAATTTACCTTTTTACCTGACATCAGCTGAAAGCTAACACAATCAAGCCTAAGCAATGCGAATGATTGTTAAAATATTAGAAATGCAAAAACCCAACGGGTAATTTTATCTACAGTCGATCTGACTTCTGGAGAGCGATCGTACGATGAGAAGTCGTCTGCAGCAGAAAAGTTTTGAGGGTTGTGCGTGCAGATGTCACACATAAGGTTCCTGGTTTATGGCTCTACGTGTGACGTCCCACGCAGCTGCAACAGCCAAGATGAAGCTTTTGTATAGGAGCCGACGTACGGGTCGCCTGAAGGCAGGAAATCCCATACCAAGAATACTGCAACATAGGAATAGAAAGACATCAGCGATATTACACATTGTGGGGGCAATGATGCTATTTGTGTGATCGTGTTTCTATGAATTCTATGTTCTGCACAGGGAGAAACCTTGACTTTGTTCAATTTATCGTAACTCCTAGAAGGATGAAAAGCTTTAGCAAGTACTGCATGGCTTGAAGAAGCTGATGCCTTACTGGTGCACTTAGGAGCCAATCGTTCAAGTATGGAAACGTCGGAATCTTTGCAGTCCCAGGTGACCTGCAACCACACATGCATTTGGTTAACACCCGGGAGGCAGTGGTGAGTCAAAGGGCAGCGCTCTGAATTGGTAATGATTGGCTCCCAGCCAGAAGAGCAAATGTCTCCTGGAGCACCTGTGTATTTTGATATGATAGTAAGTGTCCTGGAGATCTATGGCACACATCCAATCATCCTTGCATAGTAGTGGCAGCATGGATTGAACCGTAATCATGTGGAACTTCACCTTTGTGACAAATAGGTTCAGACTGCTCAGATCTAGGATCGGTCACAGGTCCCCTGTCTTTTTTGGCATCAAAATGAAGCATGAATAGGTTCTGCATCCTTGTTCGGTCGGAACCTTTTGGATGACTCTTTGCTAGAAGTTTCTGAACCTCTTGAATGGCGTTCTCCCTCTGTGTGGCACATCAGGGAGACTCCTCCTGGGGCTAGGAGGTGGAAGGAAAAATACATTAACATCTGGAAATTATATTTACCCACCAGTTGTTGCAGTTTTTCCAGGCATCTAGGCGCAATGATAATCTTGCCCCCGACTGCCTCCAGAGCAGGCTAGTCAGGCAATGCTTCAAGAGCATTGGTAGGGTCTGTCAGAGAAGGGTTCTCTGAAGCCTTGATTGTGCATACCCCTCCCCCCCCTGCCTCTAGGGCAGCGTCTGCTATTAAATCCTCTTCCTCTGGAAGACTAATCTTCTTGGGAATCCGGGAAAGGACCATGGGAAGATGTGGTTACAGAAACTGCACTTTGTTGCTTCCTTGAAAAAGTCTGTAGAGGGGAAGAAAATTTGATCCCTACAGCACACAAGGTCTTTCCTTCCTGCTTGCTGTGGGTATGAGTTTTTGACCTATGGTCCAAACTGAGAAGAGCCATCAAAAGGGGCACTGATGGATGCCTTAAAGGGTTCAGCAAACCCAGAAAGCCTCATCCAGGCATACCTCAATGTCTATGCCGGCTCCTCCTATGGCATTAGAGATTAATTCCTCAATGAAGTTAGAGATGGAGGAAAGAATGGTCAGTTGGGAAGATACCTTCTTGAGGTCCTCCTCCAACAAGGACTGTCAGACAGTTGGCAAGTTCTTTAACCAAATCTCTCTGTAGACATGTGAAATGTGCCAATTAATTCAATGCTCTCAGTGTAAAAGCAGTTGAGGCATAAATGCACTTCCCGTGTCTGTCCAATGTCAGAGACTCCTTGTTTGGGGTGGAGACAGTGGAGCTCTGCTCTGCTAGCTCCTCCTTGGTGGCTGTTAACACCACACTGGCATCAATGGGGAGGATACCTTTGCTCCAATGTAAATGGTTGGTAGGTGGGTTGAGGTACTTCTCTGCACACTTTGGTATGGGCTCCACCATGTCTGGCTCCTTCCACGCCCAGCGGGAAACTAAAATCAGTAAGTTTGCCGGGATGTAGAAGGCCCCCTTCAACGGCCTCCAGGAACACCAACTCCTCAGAAGGGGGTTGAGATGACCATCCAGACTTTTTCTTCAGGATTTCTAAAAAATCTCCAAGGGAGATGTCATTGGGTGGAGATCAGGAGGACCATTTTCCTTCATCAAAGTCAGTGTCTTTGGTGAAGCTGAGATCAACCTCGCAGAGTTGGCGCAGACATCTCAGTTCCAGAATCCAATTCGCAAGCGGAGCTGGTCTGGGACACTGATGGAGCTGAGGAAAAACATATCCTCTACTCCAACAATGGCTCTCTTGGATAAGCCAGACCCTGGATTTTTGAAGTGGATGGTCAGATCGGAAGAGGAGTCTGTACTATAGGGGTTGGAGCTCTCATGAATCCAGTATGGAACAGAGACGGCAGAATCTGCAACTGAGTCTGAGCTTTGATGAAACTCCGCATCACCCTGAATATCTGAATAGGAAAGCTGAGAGGATCTAGAGGAGGCTAAGAAATGAGTAGACTTTTCAGGGAAATGACTCGTCAGAGTAGTTGGAGCTGGGGGATGGCGATTTGTTCCAAATCGGTGTAGGAATCCTAATGCTGTCTGATGGACCCAAAGAGGCGCTTGGACCTGAAGTCTTGGGACCTGACAAGGCTCGGATCCCAAGAACTGTCACAGGAGGTCCAGGTTCTAGCAGATTCAAGGAACTTCCTGGATCTGATGAAGAATGGATAGTGACAGAATCTAAAGTAATCGGATCTGACAACTTCTGTATCTTTTCTAGGAGAGAAGACGTAGTCCCTGGAGAAGCTGAGGGGACGTTTCTTCGACTTCTTAAAAGTCGTAGGTTTCAAGTGGGGGGTGAACCCCAGAAGCTGGCAGAAGACCTCTTAAAATCAACTAGTTTCTATGGTCTGAGATTTGCACAGCCTTTAATCCCTGTGCCCCACCATAGTCGGCCTCTAACTGCCCAGGCTCGAGACAGTAGATGCATCTCATGGTCATCCAAATTCAGAATTTTGTGTTCACAAGAGGTGCATCTTTTGAACCCTGTTGGCTTATCAGCCATACCACTTGTCTTAAATAATGAACCCGTGTGGCAATTACAACCAAAAACATAAAAGCCCAAGGAGTGCCACTTGCCAGGCAGTACAACAAAGGTGAACCACAGTTACAGAACCTAAATATAAAGTACACCCATCTCAATATTAGTCTGTAGAACCTCGACCCAGAAAAGTGTATTTCAACTTTTTTCTGTGCCTCGAAGTTCTACAGACTAATATTGAGATGGGCGTACTTGATATTTAAAGTACCACTACGGGCAAACAATGTAAAAACATATTTTTTTTTATCTTGCCATGACTTACTGCACCTCCTAAAGCTGCCTGCAGCAAAATAAGTACTCACTCCTAATTTTATTTTTTTTGTTACTCGTCTGCCCTCATGGGGGGAGACATTGATTCCTTTGTAAAGCTAAATCTGTCTCAATGCACAGACAGAGAACAAACAGCCCTACCATTTGTTGTCAAACTAAACTTCCATTCACTTAGAATGGACCACCTGAAAAAAATGCCAAGCTTGAGAGTTTGCAGCTCATGTGTCATTGACTAGTATGTGCAGGTTTTACAAATGTTGTTCCTATTGATGTACACAGTCTCTGAAAGAAACTTGCAAAAGTGTCAAATTACTGAGATAAAAGACTTCACAAGGAGCAGTTTTGCAAAATTCAATTCCTGGCAGAGTTACTCCTCCCATCTCCCCTCCTTCAGTGAGCTACAGTCTAATTTCCAGCTTGGATAGATTCAACAATTTTGCCAGCTTTGCATGACAATAGACATTAAAAAAAAAAAAAAAAAAAAAAAAATCACATCCTGGTGTGCCACTAAAACGTTACCCTTTCCCTAGGAATAAAGAAAAAAAAAAAAAAAAAAAAGCACACGCATCATTCCAGAGTTTGGGCCAATCTATCCATTTCTTAATGTGCACAGTAAAACATTCAGTTTATAATGCATTCTGGATGCTGACATAGTTATTTTTACATAGTTATTCTCTTATAGCATAACCTGAATTTATGGTATTCAATGCCAAGCTTTACAACAGTTCTCAGTTTCTTAACAACGATCTCCCAAGCCTCTGATGTGACCCAGTATTTTGTCAGTATACTGTAAATACATGGATTAATACAAATATTTGTGCACGACACATACAATAATACACATATACAATCATTAAAACAAGATAAGTGCAATATAAATCTATCAATATAGTTATGATTTTTAGTTTATGACCCTGTATCTAAGGAAACTTCTTTTTGAATTTATGTTCAAGCAATTGTATATTTGTTGCATATTACCTTGTTTAATTGTTTCTCAATATTCTAACCACTGTATGCTGCATCAATTGTAAAACTATGATTTTACTCCTTTTATATTTTCTATGCTCTTTGTACAAAACAGCTATGTTTGTATAATTTATTTTTTATAATGGTTTACTATGTATTTGGATCTTTTCTCCCAGGGCCTCAGCTGAAAACGGTCACCTTGGGTCCAGTCGGACTAGCCTGGTAAACAAACGGAAAAAAATAAATAAAAAATAAAATATACTAAGAAAAATCAATCAATACACCAAGAAAAATCCAAAACTTGAGGGGGGGGGGGGGGGGACAGAAGGAAGGAAAAGGTTTCCTTGATTCCGTCATAAAATTACCACTCACTTATTCAGATATTATGGTCAAACATTTGTTCGATTCTCAGCTGGACTGCCTCCTGTGTGGAGTCTGCATGTCCTTCCCGCGGTGGAGTGGCCTTCGAAAGACCTGCGTGAATGGGCACGCCTTCGCTGAAGGTTGGGCGTCGGGCTGGCAACTCGGCACCATAAAAATATACTGCCAATCATTAGCGGACCGGAGTTATGCTGTGGCGACCCCTAACAGGGAAAAGCCGAAAAGACAAACATGGGCAAACATTATATATATACTTTATGAATACCCTGGGCGCAGTAGATAAGCCAAAGGGCAGTGCAGAGAACTGACAGTGCAAGTATCCTGCTTTGAAGAGTAGGTATCTTCTGCAAGACTCCCTGATAGGGATGTGCAGGTTTGCTTTAAGTCTAGTGTTGCCAACCAGGCATCTTTGCCTAGCATAGGAAGCAGCTGGTGAAGAGTCAGCATCTTGAATTCTTGAATCACCAGAAAGGTGTTTAGAGTAGAAAGGTCCCGGATAGGAAGCCAAGAATGGTCTTTTCTAGGTACCAGGAAAAGTCTTGAATAGAAACCTTGTCCCTTTTCCTCTTCGGGTACCAACTGAATAGCCCCCATGCCTAAGAGGGAGATTACTTGATTTTCTGCCTCTGCCTGCTGATTTGGGGGTAGATTTGGCCACCCGCTTGATGTTGGCAACATGTGGAAGTGAAATCTATATCCTTGGGACACTATATTTAAAACCCATTTGTCCTGGGTAATGAGTTCCCAGTTTTTTGCCTGCAGACAAATCTTTCCGCCTAAAGGAGCATTCAGTTGGGAAGTGCTTGGAAGTTTTAAAAGCAAGTAATTGAGACAGTTTTCCATAGTGGGGGGGGGGTCTTACTACTCCCAGATCTGGGTGCAGAGTCCCCCCCCCCCCCACTGCTTAGTCTTGTGCGTCCCCTGGGACTGAAACCTGGGGTTTCTACTGTGTCTGGGTTTGGATTGAGAAGACATGGAAGAGGCTGGAAAGGACCAATTCTTAGACGGCCAAAGCCTACTAAATCTTGGAGGCTGAACTTTTAAGAAAACTTTTAACAGTTTGCATAGATTTAGCTTTACCTTCCATCTTTTTAAGAACTTCCTCAGCTTTGTTGCCAAACAGGCAGTCCTGATTTAAGGGAGCATCCAACAGTTTAGCTTTAACATAAGGCAAAGATTGCTCCTTAAGCCAAGCATGCCTTCTGAGTACAGACACAGTAACAGCAGCCCTGCAAGAGGCCTCTAATGAATCAAATCCACACTGCAAAGTAAGTTTTCCAACCTGTTCAGCAGAATGCATTAAATCCTGTAATTCTTAGTTTTCAGAAGTCAGGAATCAACATCATTTTCTGTTTAAACAATCCAATAACATGTTGTTGATACTTTAACATATGAAACTGGCAGTTTAAAGCCCTAATGGCCAAGGTTGCAGAAGTGTAAACCTTCGTACCCCATCTATCCAGCACCCTGGAGTCTCTATCAGAAGGGGTAGGACTTTTAGCAGTAGATGCCTTAATGGATCCGCAATAGGATTTTTAAAAAGGAACTTGTGTGAATCAGGAACCCTATAGCTAAAGGCCTATGCTGAGGCAGGATTAAGAAATCCTTAAGCCTCTTTTTTTAATCAGAAAAATCCTGGCTTTCCCAGTGGAAATGCTCCCTTAGAGTATATAAGGTTTCACAAAAAAAAAAATCCTCTGGAGGGGAAGCAGAGGGAATAGAGTCCTCTGCATCAGAATCCTCATAAGTAGATAAGGGTAAATCCAGATCAGAAGAATCAGAAAAATAAGAATCCTGGTCAGAAGATTCATAAACAACTTCAGTCCTATGTCTCTTAGAAGGGGGTGGTTGGATTCCCCTAATTAGAGTTATAAGATCTTCAGTTATTCTTGTTTTTTAGGCATAGAGGCCTGAGCATGCAGCCTGGGCGTCTGTTTCCTAGGCATGGTTAGAGGTTTATGCCTAAATGAAGGGGGCATTGGTTTAATATGCAAGTCTGTAGGCCTGAATACACCCTCAGAAGCCAGTGCCTGCACAGCAGCTCCGGACCCATCCAAGGTAGAGACATCTGCAGGTTCCACAGTTGAAGCATCTCGCGGCATACTCCGAATGAGACTCCGAATGGGTCTCAGTAGAGGCCTGTGAATCAGAAGTAGCTGGTATCAGGGCCTGCGAAAGCACCTCAATGAGTACCGGCGAACTGGCAACTGGCTTAGGAGAAGCGTCGTCGGCAACTTTGGACCTAGGCTCTGTCTTTATCTGTGTTTATCGGAATACCAGTGTGACATTTCTGGATAACTGAACCAAGAACCGAAACATTTAGAAGTGAAAATATACAGACGACTGATAGTGTGCTGATTAAATAAGGCACAAAACCAACAGCAAGATACGTTGTGGTCAGGGCCTAGGCAAGGAATACAGTACGAATGAAAATCTTTGTGAGGTAATAGCTTTCCACAAGTAATGCAATTATTAACTTTTACTGACATCGGTAAGGAGCAAGAAAAAGTTTCCCCAACAGGGTACTTAGCTTTAGTTGAAGACTTCGGTTCTGAAACTCGAAAATGAAAATTTCAGGAGTCTGCCGACTGGCACTTGCGAACTGCTTTTGCTTTGGGCACCGGGCGGCAAGAAAGACTGATGTAATGGCATCGGCTGCATGTTTTATACCCCTAATGACCTGACGTCATGGAAGAAGGGACAGCAACCGATGCAGGACCCAAGACTTTGTTAAATCAGGCTGACTGAGGGCTACTGCAAGCAGATAATCCAAATGTAATGACTGCAACAGTGAAACACGAAGAACATCAAGCTACCCATCTATGTCAAGCAAAGTTCCTCATTAGCACTCAAGTAAAATCTTTGAGTGGATGGGAAATAGGAAATATACCCCAGGAATCACTTCTGTGGCTCTGCTCGACAGTGGCACAGGAAAATAACTTTCTTGGGTGGCATAAGCCAGGGAACCTTGTTGGCTAGGCTTACTTAGGCCCTTGGGCCGATAGCCTAGCACCTACCTATGAACCTACTATTAGAGTAAATACAATATTATGTAGCACTGAAATGTGTTGACATTATAAGGGTGACAGTTCATTATTCACTCAAAGCAAATAGAGTGGAAAGTTCAAATAGAGGATAAAGAGGAGGAGAGGAAGAGAAGAAAGAGTGAGAAAAAGTATTTGTTAGAAGTAATAATTAGGGTAGATATGGGAGGCAGGAGAACTAAAGGGGTAAAAGCAACATTACAAGTAAGAGAAATGAAACCAAGGAAAAGAAACCTGGACAAGATTTACACCCGCAGACTGTCAAGTGGATTGGTAGCAGGTGTCATAAAACTGGAGAAAAGTTTGGTGACTTTAAACATACATATCTGTCCACATTAACAGTGCATCATTTTGTGTGTGTGTGGTAAAAGAACTATAAAGCAAATCTATACTGATACCTGCTTGCTACCCTGCTGAGGAGGACACTTGTGCAAGTGCAGTGGGCTGGCTCCAGTAGGAAGGGATGGGCAACATACCTCTCATCACAGAACAAGAAATCTGGACAAAGGCCATAAACAATAAGGGACAAAGGGACAAAAACTGGGACAATTTATAAATACTGCACTTACAAACTTAGAAAGTTGATAAACAGGTTTTGCATTAGAGGGAATTTTCTTAAGGATATGAAGTTTGAAAATCAAATTCCTGTCAATTTTCTGACTTCAGTGTTCAATGATTTGTCAGTGATTTGACAGAAAACTGCAATTTTATGAAAAGCAGAAAAAAATTTGGACTTTCTGCAAAAATCTGTACTGTTGATAGATATGGATGAGAGTCTTGAACACCACCCATCAATCATTTTCATTTGTTTGCCAAAGCCATTACAGCATTTTGCAGAGAGATGGGAAAAGCCTTAAATTTGACTGGTATGTTGTGTGGGTGTGGGTAGCTGTGTTTGTGGAAGGTGCAGGTGTACCTTTGTAAGTGTGGTGCGAATGTTGTGCATTATGAAATGGAGAGATTAAGAGTAAGAGTAAAATTGTGATCAATGAAGTCCCTAGCAATTTCATCACTGCTTAATTCAGACATAATACATTCCACTGTGTTTCTCAGTACTATGTTTGAATGCCCTGCTTGGAGTATGGTATCACTTCTACAGCTGCTGATACTCTTTCAATACAAGTATCTGCTTTGGAAGTTTTCTCCAGGAGTCTGTTGCTGAGAGGATGAGAAATATGCTACAAGTATGCAACCAAGACAAACTACATAAAGCAATAGTAAGAAAAAGTACTAGGTCACATCAGGTCATTGTTAAGAAACTGAGAACTGCTGTAAAACTTATTAAATACCATAAGTTCAGGTTATACTATAAGAAAATAACTATGTAAGTAGCCAAACTGCATTGCAAGTTGAATAGTTGAATAATTTACAGTGCACATTTTAAACAAATGGATAAATTGGCCTAAATTCTGGACTGATGCGTTTGTTTTTTTTTTTTTATTCCTGGGAAATGCTATTCAGAAGCAGAGAGACATACAAGGGAACAGATTTAGTGGCACACCAGGCTGCAATTTTTTTATGTCTATTGTCATGCAAAGCTGACTAAATGGCTAAATCTAGCAAAACTGGAAATGTGAGACTAGCCACTGAAGGAGGGGAGATGGGAGGAGTAACCTGGCCAGGAACTGAAACTTGCAAAACTGCTCCTTGTGAAAAGTCTTTTTTATCTCAGTAATTTGTTGACACTTTTGCAAGTTTCGTTCAGAGAATGTGTAGTACACCAGTAGGAACATTTATAAAAAAAAAACTCGGCGCATACCAGTCAATGACACATGAGCTGCAGACTCTCAAACTTAGAATGGAACACCTGAAAAAAAATGCCAAGTGAATGGAAGTCTAGTCTGACAAAAAAGTTGTGTCTTACCATAATGTTCTATCTGTATTGTTGATCCTCGTTCAGTCATTACGCATGGGTATCGGTTCCGACCTCGGAACAGAGCCGGCCATTTTCCAAGCTCGCGTCAGCTACAAACTCTCAAGCTAAACTCTTACCCATAATTCCTCTCTCCCCATTACCTCAGATTGAGCTTGCAAGTCAAAAAAAGGCAGAAGCTACCTCTGGTCAAATAATCTAAGAGAACCGGGTGGCGAGATCCACTTGAAGCCACACGGGGGGGGGGGGGGGGGGTAGGAGGGAGGGTCGTAATGACTGAATGAGGATCAACAATACAGATGGAACGTTATGGTAAGACATAACTTCTTTTATCTGATATTGTTAATCCTCGTTCATTCCTTACGCATGGAACAGAGTCCCCAGCTACCTCTATTCCTGGGAGGCTCTCACGGAAGAACATCCCTGAGCACAATAGAACCAAAAGATGCTCTTCCCCTGGAGGCCAAATCCAATTTGTAATCATTGATGAAGGTATGAGGTGTAGCCCAAGTTGTAGCTGCACAGATGTCATGTAAAGAAGCTCTGGCATGGAAGGCAGCAGAAGTTGCCACCGACCTTGTCGAATGAGCTTTCATGGTAGTAGGCACCGCAATATTAAGTTGTGTATAAATGAAGGTCACACAGTCCTTCAACCATCTAGCCAATGTGACCTTAGAAATAGCAGATCCTAATCTAGGTCCAGAATAGGCCAAAAATAACTGGTCAGATTTACGAAAGGACCTAGTCCTGTTTAAATAAAAATGGATTTGCCTGTGGATATCTAGGGTATGTAGGCAATACTCTCCTCCGTTTAAATGATTGGGGAAAAAAACTGGCAATTCAATGGTTTGATTAATAGACATTTCAGAGATAACTTTTGGCAGAAATGAAGGATTAGTTCTCAAAGACACTAGCTCTATGAAAATTCAAGTATGGACTCTTGATACATAAAGCTTGAAGCTCAGAGATACGTCTGGCAGAAGTAATGGCGACCAAAAACAAGGTTTTCCATGACAAATACTTGAGGTCGCAAGAAGAAGCTGGTTTGAAGGGTGGCATTGTCTGAGCTTGTAGAACCAATGATAGATCCCATGGCTGAATAGGTCCTCTAAACGGTGGCTTAAGATGATTCACACCTTTTATGAGGGTCTTGCACAATTTGTGAGACATAAGGAGAGGAATCTTGGACACCTTTCATGGGAATCAGAAATTGCAGCCAAATGAACTCTAATGGTAGAGGCCGACAGACCCGATTGGAAAAGGTCAGCCAGATAGTCTAGCATTACAGACATTGACGCTGAGAGGGGATCTACTTGCTTATCTTTCAGTCAACATGCATCTCTTTTCCACTTGCTTAGATAAGTAATTCTAGTGGAAGACTTATGAGATGCAATGAGAATGTCACGTAATGGTAAAGAAAGATCATTCTGCCTGGCAATCAAGGGAATTGGAGTAGCCAAGCTGTGAGCTTCAGGCTGTTCAAGTTGGGATGAACCAGGTTCTGTGGGTGTGAGATCAACTCTGGGGTTGAATGGAGAATCCATGGTTGATCTAGTAGGGGAGGCCAAAGGAAGGGGAACCACATCTGACGAGGCAAATATGGTGCTATGAGGATCACCTTGCTCTTCAACCGACGGGATTTCTTCAGAAACTGGGGAATGAGGGGAAAGAGTGGAAATGCATAAAGAAGACCCAAAGGGCCAATCGTGGACTAGAGCGTCCCTGGGTGACTTTCCCAAAGGGGAAATCAGGGCGAAGTGGTTGCTGCATTTGTAGCAAGGACGGCCCCAGCGGTGGAAGATCTCTGCGCTATCAAGGGATTCAGGGATCACTTGTGAGGTTGTAGAATGCACCTGATGAGTCTTGTCTACCATCACGTTGGAACTCCTGGGAATGTGTGTTGCTAGAAGAAAACTATTGGTAGCCATCGCCCACTGCCATATCCTCATGGCCTCTCGACAAAGGGGGTAAGATTTGGTTCCACCTTGCTTGTTGATGTACCAGACCAATGCCATGTTGTCTGATTGAATCGCAATCGTCCCAGACAGCAGCAGGGGATGGAATGCTTGCAATGCCTGAAGCACCGCCCTCGGCTCTAGAACATTTATATGCAAATGGGACTCCAGTTCGGACCAAGTGCCTTGGACTGTCTGTCCCTGACAAAGCCCCCCCCACCCCATCAGGGAGGCGTTCGTGGTCACTGCGGCCTTGGGTTGCTGGGGGAGAAGGGGCGAGACCATTCTGACAGATTGTGCGTCATCCACTAATTTAAGTCTCGTTTGCACCTGTGGGTTACTCGAATCTTGGCTGAAAGAGGATGCTGAAAAGGATACCATTGGGTGAGCAGTAGCCATTGTAGAAGCCTCAAATGAAACCTGGCCAGGGGGGCAATGGTGATGGAGGCTGCCATGGAACCCAACAGCTGTAGAACAGAGCGTGCTGCGGATTTCTCCCTTGAAAGGAATGGAATCAGTTGTTGCTTTATCCTTACAATTCTGTGCTCTGGAATGGCAGCTCTGCAGTTCTGTGTCCAAGATAACCCCTATGAATTCTGTCGACTGAGATGGGGTGAGATTGGATTTTTGCCAGTTTATGGTTATGCCTAGCCTTTGAGCAGCGAGAAGAGAGTACGCCAGGGCTTCTTCCAGTAGATGTCTGGTGGGGGCGGAAATGAGCCAGTCTAGGTATGGAAACACCTGGAATCCTTGAAGTTGCAAGTGAGCTGTGACGACTGCCATGCACTTTGTGAACACTCTGGGGCTGTAGAGAGTCCGAAAGGCAGTACTCTGAGCTTTGCCTGTCCACTTTTATGTGGTAGTAAGCATCTCTAAGATATATAGAGCACATCCAATCGCCTTTTTCCAAAAGCGGGAGGATAGGCTGTATTGTGACCATCTGGAATTTTTGTACTCACAAACTTGTTCAATACACGGAGATCCAAAATTGGTCTCCAGTCCCCGGTTTTCTTTGGCACAAAAAAAGTCTCGAGTAGAATCCGGATCCTATCTGTTGTAGAGGGACTTATTTAGATGACTCTCTTTCTTAGCAGCTTTTCTATCTCTAGGTGCTGCTTCTTCCCTTTCACTGGGTGGAATGTTGGGAAGGTTTTTTGAAGGGACAGGACAAATATTGAAGGGGATATGATAACCTCTGGTTATAATCCCTTTGCACACAAGAATCGGTGGTGATGGTTAGCCAGGCAGAAGGGTACAAGGAGAAACGACCCCCAACCACCTCCAGAGGAAAGGAGTTGGGCCGCTCTTCAGAAGCGCTGGTAGGACTGGCCAGAGAAAGCGTCCCTGGAACCCTGGTTATGCGGACCCCCTCTGCCCCGAAAGGAGAGTCTTCCCTGTTAGTTTCCCCCTCTGCCTCTAGGGGAGAACTCGGCCTGTGTGTCCAGGAAAGGACCCTGATATTTCTTGAACCATATCTTCCCACTCTTTTGGTTTCGGGAGAAAGCACGTCGAGGGAGAAGAAAAATGGACACCTACAGCAGAAAGGGTCTTACCATCCTGTTCACATCTGGACAGTGTGCTTTTAACTTTGGGTTCTAACAACGAAGAGGCCTCAATGGGAGTGTTAAGAAAGGAAGCCTTAAAGGGTTCTGCGAAACTGCACAAGCGCATCCAGGCATGTAGTCTCAAGCCCGCAGCTGAACCTGCCACTCTAGCTGCTCCTTCTGATGCGTGAGATATCAGTCGCATAGAGGAGTTAGATATTGACTCAATGGTGGCCAGCTGAGAGGCCACTTTGTCAAGGACCTCATCAGACACTGCACCAGCCAAGGTTTCAGGCAGCTCGGAAATCAGATCCCTTTGAAGTCTGGTAAAGTGTACCATATAATTCAGGGACCTGATAGTAAAGGTCGCTGATGCAAAGGTGCGCTTCCCTATCCTGTCCAGGGCCCAGGACTCTGTTAGGCAGATGGACAGTCTGGCTTTCTTCTTCTGCCAGATCCTTTTTCTTGCGGCCGCCACCACCAGAGCATCCACAGGAACACCTTTTGACCAATGGGGATCCGTAGCAGGAGGGGACAAAATCTTATCTGGCCTCCGGGGAATAGCAGACAGTGTCAGGAGCCTTCCACGCACGATGAGCAGGACAAGTTCATCGCCAGGTGGAGTAACCTAGGAGGTAGGGGGCCAGGCGCAAAAGGCCTGCAGGAACACAGACTCCTCAGAGATCGGATTAGAGGGCTACCAGTCACCTCTCTGTTTAAGGATTTCAAGATCACCAAAGGATACCTCAGAGGGTGACCGAGGGGATCCTCCCCCCCTCATCAAAGTCTGTCTTCAGTAAGGGACTCCTCTGTGGAGTCCAAGTGATTCCTCTTACATGAACTTTTCCGGTGGACTTCCTCAAAGAGAGAAGCTGGGGAAGACAGCGGAAAAGGGGTTTCCTGTGGGAATAAGTCCTGAGGCCCTTGCACTCAGTGTCCGCTAGGGGTGACTTGTGAAACCAGTGTACCAGAGGAGGGCGAGGGGATAAACAGCCCAGTATCGCCAGCAGAAGTGAAAGCCTTCTCCATCAGTTGAAAGGCTGGTCCACCTGAAGAGGAGTGAGTGTCCAGGACAGGGGTCACCCCCTCCCTTAAGTGGCTCAGCCTGCCGACTCAGAGTCCCCGGATAGCTGTGCAGCAGCAAATTACGTGTCAACTGTCATCCTGGGTCATACCAAAACTTGCCTGCCACGAAAACAACTACGGTTCCTTAGTGAGATCCATAAAGGGAACCGCAGAGGGGGAAGACTGAGCTATATCAATGGACTTCAAAGGCAATGAAGGAGGAGATGGGCTCTTTGGGGATGGTTGATCACCTCCCAAGGAAGGATAGGTCCTGGAGGGGTGGGGGGTGGGACAGCTCTGGCAAAAAACACTTGATCCACAAGACTCAACACAGTGTTCGGAAAGGCTTCTAGTGGACCTCGCGGAGACTGAGGGAGAAACAGGCCTGTCCACAGAAGAGAAAAACTCGGTGCCCACCTCATCAGTCTGCACCGAGAACAATGGTGCCGATAGAGATTGGACTATGCGTGTCTGCACCGAGGAAGTCTTCAGTGCAGAGGTCATGGTCTGCACTGACACAAGGATAGGTGCCAAAGTGTCTGTCGGTATTGCAGCTGGAACCGACAAAATTGGAGTCAACAACTGAGGCGTCTGTTCTGAATAAGATGTCGGAGCCGACGTGGTCAAGGTCTGCACCAACTGAACAGTCGGTGCCGATACAGTAATAGTAATAGTTTGAACAGAGGAGCCCCTTGGTGCCGATATAGTAAAGGCTGCAGGAGAAGACGGAGCTGAGATCACTAATGGAGCCGAAGGCGGACTGAGTGAGCTCCAGAGCGGAAACTTTAGCCTTTTTAGGTTTTGGCTGGCGGTAGTCCCCAGCTGGGGACGAAGGCAAAGACTTGGCCTTAGTATGAACATCTAAAATTTTCTTATGGGCTCTAGGAGGGGTTGAGGCCTGCGATCCAGAAATAGCCACTGAAAAGGGAGATTTAAGAAGTCCCTTCAGCAACAACTTGTTTTTCCTTTCTAATAAGGTTCTGTTAGAAAAATGTTTACAGATAGTACAGGGTGGGTCAACAAATAAATGGAACGCCCCCAAACAATAAAGACATTTTTTTATTTTTTTTTGCCCCCGATGTCAGGTGCCACCAAAAAGGTAGCAAAATTTTATATATATATATATATATATATATATATATATATATATATATATATATATATATATATATATATATACATATACATATACATATACATATACACACACACACACACACACACTTTACCTTCATCTACAAGCAAATAAACCACATAGGTTGTAGAAGATAGAGAAGGAAAGATATACTTCAGAATGACAGGGAGATGGTGGGAGGGTATGGTAAGTCTACACAACTGTACTATGTTAGTGTTTCACTGTTGCAGTCATTACATTTGGGTAGAATCCCAAAGCTATGGTTGGGAGACTGGAGCTAAAGAGCATTAGGTGCAGTTATAAGGCCCTGCAGTGGCAAAGCCTGCCCTGGACTTTAGAGAGTAGAGAGGCAAATGATAATGCTTTGTAAAGGTGTGAGCAGAACTCCAAGTAGCAGCCTCTAGAATGTCTTTGGTTGGTACTCCTCTAAGAAAGGCTGCTGAAGTAGCTGTAGCTCTGGTGGAATGAGACCTAATGCCCTTGGGCACGGATTTACCATGGTGTAAGTAGCAGAAATGGATGCAGTGGCTTATCCACTTTGAAATTGTCTGCTTTGAAATAGCCTTTCCTTCTGATCATGCAGCATATGACACTAGTAATTGCTCAGTTTTTCTTAAGAGTGTTTGTCCTGCTCAAGTAGAATCTTAGCTATGTACGTCCAAGGAATGCAGAAATCTCTCCCCCTTGTTCTTCTGATTTGGATAAAAAGTTGCCAGATGAATTGTTTGGTTAAGAGCCACACGAAACCACCTTAGGCATAAAAGTAGGATTTGTCTTCAGACACCCTGTCTGGGTAAAATATGATAAAAGGCTCTACAGCCATGAGGGCCTGTAGCTCTGAAACTCTTCTTGCTGAAGTAAGTGCTAGTAACAGAGCAGTTTTCCATAAGAACGTTAGATCAGCAGTAGCAGCTGGTTCAAATGGAGGCAGGGTGAGCTTTTCCAAAACAACTGAGGTCCCATGCAGGTAATGGTGATCTTCTAGGAGGCCTTACATTTTTGGCTCCTCTACGATACTGCTTTAGTAAAGGATGAGAAAAGATTGGTGGCTCTGTATTGTAATGAGCCGAAATGGCAGAGGCATGGATTTTGATTGATGAGAAAGACAGGCCTTTGTCAAGCATCTCAGTTAAGTATTGTAATATCTGAGGAATATTTGGTTCTGCTGTATCAGTTCCTTGTGCTCGATTCCAAGCACAGAATCTCTTCCATTTGTCAGCATAAGATTTTCTAGTACTAGGCCTCCTGGCTTCCAAAAGGACATCCATCACAGCTTTACTGAGAGGTGTTTGTATGACTACATGATTAGCCGTGCTGCCAGGTTCAGAGTCTGTAGCTGATTGTGCAGGATCTGATTGTTTTGCTGGGACAAGAGTTGTGGTCTTTGAGGCAAGGTCCAAGCTGGGTATTGAACCAAGTTCCTAAGGATTGGGTACCAGTATTGGCGGGGCCAGTCTGGGAAAATTAATATCATCTTTGGCTTCTCTTGTCTGACTTAGTACCTTGGGTAGAAGAGGTAGAGGTGGAAAGGCGTAAACTGATAGGTTTTTCCAACTGAAGGACAGGGCGTCCACTTTCCATGCTTGTCTGTGATAAGTCCTTGTGCAGAATCTTTTCAATTGATAATTTCAAGGAGAAGCAAATAGATCTATGTCTGGGCTCCCCCATTTCTCGGTTATCATGCTGAAGACTTGTGGATTTAGTTTTCAATCGTGAGGATCCATAATGTTTCTGCTTAAATCGTCAGCCAGAGTTTTACCATCCTGGCAGGAATTGAGCTTGAAGATGCATTTGGTAGGTCAAAGCTGTGTCCCACAGTGCCATGGCTAATCTGCAAAGGGGGTATGGGTGTGTGCCCCCTTGCTTGTTTAGATACCACATGACTGTGATGTTGTCCGTCTTTATCAGTAGTTGTCCTGGATGAAGCAAGTCCTTGAAGGCTATCAGGGCATTTTGAACAGCTAGCATCTCTTTCTGGTTGATATGTAGATGCATTTGTTTTGGTGTCCATAAGCCCTGAATGAATCTTCCTGCCATCTGGGTCCCCCAGGCATAATCTGAGGAGTCTGTTAAGGTTTGGCTGGCAGGGGGTGGAGTGAAGAGCAGTCCCATGTTTTGGTGACATGCCTTTGCCCACCACAGAAACTCCTGTTGCAGGCAGGGAATGAGAGGAATCATTGTTTCCAGACTGTGTGAATGTTGACTCCATAAACTTTAGGTACCACTGAAGTTTCCTCATATGCAGTCTTGCATATGGAATTAGTAAGATGCAGGATGCCATGAAGCCCACAGAGCCTGTAGAATTTGCCTTGCAGAAGACTGGGTTTTTGTTACATTAGTTTGAAGTAAGCAGGTCAGTTGCCTTTGCTTGTCTGGTGAGGCAAGCCATCTGGGCAGTTGTGTCCAAGCTTGCACCCAGGAATGTTATATTTTGAGAGGGTACCAGTTGTGATTTCTTTTCGTTTATTGTGTACCCTAGGCATGTTAGAAGCTTTTTCACAAACGCCAGGTGTCAAAGTGTCCTTGTTCTCTGCTTGAATGAGACAGTTGTACAAGTAAGGATAAATTTGTATACTTCTTTGTCTGCAAAATGCAATTACTGGTGCCAGGCACTTTGTAAAAGACCCTGGGCGCAGTAGATAAGCCAAAGGGCAGTGCAGAGAATTGATAATGCATTAAGCCAGCCTTGAACCTGAGGTATCTTCTGCACAATTGTCTTATTGGGACATGCAGGTATGCCTCTTATAGGTCTAAACTCACCAGCCAAGCATTCCTGCACAGCATGGGCAGAAGCTGCTGCAAAGTCAGCATTTTGAATTTTGGAATGTCCAGGTATGTGTTCAAAATCGATAAATCCAGTATTGGCTGCCAGGCCTTGTCCTTTCTGGGTATCATGAACAGTCTTGAGTAAAAACTGTATCCTTTTTCCTGTTCTGGTACTGTCTGAATGGCCCCCATACCCATGAGGGATGTAACCTGTTTGTGCCTCTGCCCATTGATTTTTTGGCAGATCTGGCCAATTATCTGCAGAGTGTGGAGATGGAATCTGTACCCCTGTGATACGATGTTTAGTACCCACTTGTCCTGGGTTAACTGCCAATTTTGAGCAAAAAGTGCTAATTTTCCCCCTATGGGTGCTGCCAAAAGATAAGTGCTTGTGTAGGAAGAGGGAAGTCATTGGGATTGCTTTCTGTAGGTTTGCGCTTTATCTCCTCCAGATTTGGAGGTGGAAGCACCCCATTCCTTTGACCTGTATGAATCTTGTGCCTGGTATCTGGAACCCTTAGGGCGTCTGGATTTGCCCCTTTGAGCTCTGACACAGGAAAGGACCAATTTTTTTATAGGCCAGTGTCTACTGAATCTTGGTGGCTGCAATTATAAGTCTTTGACAGTTTGCATAGACTTCGCTTTGCCTTCCATTTTCTTTAAAACCTCTTCTGCCTTAATACCAAACGGAGAATCATGCTGTAAACGTGCATCTAGCAATTTAGCTTGAACATGATCAGGCAAATTTTGTTCCTTTAACCAGGCATGCCTCAATCACAGATCCAGTAACTGCGGCCCTGCAGGAGGCCTCTAAGGAATCAAAACCACATTGCAAAGTATGCTTTTCAACTTGTTCAGCTGCATGCAATAATTCTTGCAATTCTTTATTTTCTGCACATTCTGAAATAATCATTTTCTGTTTTAGCAACCCCATAACATGTTGACAGTTTAAGGCCCTGATCGCCAAGGTTGCAGAAGTATAACCCCCCCCCCCCCAAGGTTGCAGAAGTATAACCCCCCCCCCCATCTGTCTAGTGCCCTTGAATCTCTGTCAGAGGGGGTAGGATTTTTTGCTGTTGAGGCCTTAACTCCCTTTGGACTCTGAAATAGTTTCAGGATCAGCAGCAGGGTTTTAAATAAAAATTTATGCGAGTCAGGGACCCTGTAATATCTGTCAGGTGTGAGTCAGGAACCCTGTAATATCTGTCAGGCTTACTGGGAGCCGGAAGTAAGGAGTCAGGGGTCAAGCTCTACTTCGAAAACACATCATCCTCAATGTCTAAAACAGGGAGAATGGCTAAAAGCTTGTGCTGAGGGAGAAGGAAATCCCTGAGGCTCTTTTTTGATTACGAGAAGTCTTGACTCTCCCAGTGAAAATGCTCCCTCAAAGTATGCAAGGTTTCTCCAAATGAATAATCTTCAAGAGGAGATGCAGATGGAATAGACTCCTCAGCATCAGAATCCTCATAGGGAGGTATAGAGAATTCCTGATCAGAAGAAATAGAAACCTGATCTGAAGATTCATAATCAGTGTCTTGCAAGGGCGCCCGCAGGCAGGTGCAAGGGGGTGCACTTGCACCCCCCTGGAATCGGCTGCGGCTAGATAATTAAAAAAAAAAATTTTTTTTTTTATGCACATTCTCCTTTAAGAAGGAGTCCAGTCGCAGGCGTGCTGACATCATCGTTGTCAGTTTAAGGTTTGTGAGCGGGAACTCACACAGGCGGGACCTAGCAAGCTGCAGCACTCAGAAAGAGAGAAGATGGGAGCGGCCAGGACCTGACGAGAGAAGATGGGAGCGGGACCTGACACTTAGGTGTGTGAAACGGAAGCGGGACCGGACACTTAGCAAGCGGCAGCTGAAACGAACGGAAGGAAGATGGGGCACTTTCAGGTAGTGTGTGTGGAAACAAACGAACGGAAGGGGTATGTGTGTGGAAACAAACGAACGGAAGGGGTATGTGTGTGGAAACAAACGAACGGAAGGGGGGGGGTGTGTGTGTGTGTGTGTGTGTGTGTGTGTGTGTGTGTGTGTGTGTGTGTGTGTGTGTAAAATGCCCCAGGTGTACATGGTGGTGGGTAGTGAATAAGGCTTGAACCCTGTACCTTGGGCCCAAGTGGCAAGAGCCTGAATTCCCTACCCACCACCATTTGTGAAAATGTTGCAGGATTTTCCCTCATACTTTTTCTGTTCCTCATAAAATCTGTGGTTTCTGCATTTGTGTCCTTGTTGCCTGACAGCTACATGTTCTCTGGTTTTATTCTTGGCTGTCTGGAGTGTTTCTCCCTGGGCCTCTGCTAAAACTTAGCTTTTTTTTTTTTTTCAAAGTCAGACTTTCCTGGTTAACAAAAGTTAAAAAAAATGGACACACTTGTCAGACTTCATATTCTTCAGAAAGTGTATGTTAACAAAAGCTTTTATTCTAGCAATTTTCTAAGTGTACAAGATGGATATTTGAAATGTATCCCTGTGTTTGGGACTGTATCCCCCCCCCCCATTATTGGCTTCGTCCAGGTTTTGTGCTAGGGTTGAGAGTTATGGTAAGAACTGAATTCACTGAATATGTTTGAGGGCTGTATTCACCCAGTATTGGCTTTGTTCAGGTATTTATTGGCTTCATCCAGGTTTTTTGCTAATGTTGAGAGCTATGGTAAGAACTGATTTCACTGAATATGTTTGGGGGCTATATTCTCCCATTACTGGCTTTGTCCGGGTGTTATTTGCTAAGAGGTTGAGAGCTATGGTGAGAACTGAATTCACTGAATGTTTGGTGGTTGTAGTAAAGCCCATTATTGGCTTTGTTCAGGTCTTTTTGTGCTAAGAGGCTGACAGCTGTGCTATGGTGAGAACTGAATTCACTAAATGGTAGCTATTTAAGTTTCAGTCTTCCTCTTTCACAAAACAGTTTATTTGGCGTAGTGGTATGTTGCTCTGACTGTTTTGCACGGGGTCCCCTGGGTTCAAGACGTGGCAGTGAAATGTATGGTGGTAACGCAGCATTTTATTCTAGCAACTTTCAAACATTGTACAAGCAATGTTTAAAATGTGTCCCTGGTTTTTGGCCTCCTCCCCCCCCCCAATAAATTTTGGCTTTTTCCAGATTTCTTGTGCTTAAAAGTTCAGAGATACAGCTGGGTGTCGGAGTAGATTTTACAAGGAGCTGAGAGCTGCAGGGGAGCAAATGTTTAGTGCTGCTTGTGTTTAGTCTGCTCGCATTAATAGCACAACAGATAATGTACTTGCTTTAGATGCTGAAGGCTGTGGGTTCTACTCCCACAGTAGGTAAATGCATTGCTGATTCTGTATTGTGTTGTAAAGGGGGTGGATGCTGCAGTCTTTTTGGCAAAGATACCTAGTAACTATGAACCTGTTAACAGTTTGCTATCCATTCCCTATTGCGGTATTACTAGCTTTTCATTTTTTTATTGCATGCAACAAAAGCAATTTATTCTTCAAGAGTAACAGGCACTTTCAACCTCTTTATTAGTTACAAATTTTTTCAATGTGGAGTTTACTACTTCAGAGATTGTGTATATTTTTTTACTGATACTGGTGGACTTGAGTAGACTTTTATGATGGAAATGTTCTGAATTGGGCAGTTTTGTCATTAGTGGATGCTTTTGTTTCATTGTTTACTGGAAAAATGTTCAAAACAATAAATTTAAAATGCCCTCTAACAACTGTACTGTATTGTACAAGGAATATAATGTAATACAGTCAGGCAGGTGTATCGAAGAGCATGTGTATGTTATGTTCGAGGGGCCTATGATTTTGTAGACAGCCCAGAGTTAATATTTGCCATTGGCAAAATGTAAAGTGGGTTTCAGTGCTGTTTCAATGCATGCGAGTTTCAAGAGCAGAGAAGTTTTAATGTTGGTCTATTTTCATTGTGAGACTGCATTGCTTTAACAGATATGTATTAGGGTTTGTGCTGTAAAATGCAAAATAAAACTTTCAAATGAAATCCTAAATCATCGCAGAAGTAAAGCAGTATGCACATTAGTGTTTATGATAAATGGGACATTGGAATGGCTGCAGGGGGAGGCTCCATTTGACCATGATTTTGTGAGGGGGTAGCAAGCTCAGACAGCCCGGTTGAACTATACCTCTCAGTTGTCCATATCTTTGCAGAATGAATAGATATTTGCTGCTTATTTTTGGTTTGTTCCCAAATTTGTGATTTTCTAGCAAATTATTTAGGAATGAAGCCATTAAATGACAGACATTGAGTTTCAGATGTCATAACCTTCAGAAAAATGCATGCTAATGCAAGACTGTCTTTACGTTTATACAAGAGCAATTTTTAGTAGTGTTTGTATGTTCCCCAATATATTTGGCCTTGTTCAGATTTCCTGCATTAAGAGGTTGAGAGGTGCGTGCAAATCACTTTGTAGATTAGGAATATCCAAACATCTCAATTGTCCCCAATTCTGGCTCAAAATGTTGCTCTCACCTAATAATCCCTCCACCAAAATGGCAATTTTGGAAGAAAATGTGGAGGGTTTACAATTATATATAACTGTAATGATCACTTATAGATTACCTCTATTTCAGAAATGCATGTGGATGCTCTTATTTTGTTAGCTGCTTCAAGTTAACTGTTACTATTAAAAGGTGTCCCTTTTTGACAGGTATTTTGCATCACATTTTGGTCCGTTTTCATAAAATTGTGTTTTTCTGGCAAATTAGTGGCAAGTCATTAAAGATTGAAGTTAGAAAATAATGGCAGACATTTGAGTTTCAGATTTCATACCCTTCAGAAAACTTGTACTAATGCAAGATCTACCTGTTCTATTTAAGTTATAAGAGCAATATTTAAAAATTGGCCTTATTTTTAGGCTTGTCACACTTCTAGTTCTATGTATGGCTTTGTCCAGATTTCTTGCTCTGAAGTTGAGTGGCATGAGTGTCAGAGCCATCACTGTCAGCCAGAGACATTTCAAATTGTGACATACTTATTGCACCCCACTCTCCCCATTGTAGTGGCTCTGGATGTGTCCATGGAAGGCAAGAAGCAGTTATGCAGTGTAAATGTGCAGAGTATTCCCCCATCCAAAGTAGATCACAAATGCGACCGTGGCTTTTCATCTGTCCTTGATTTTGCAAAATGTTCTGGTTTTCTATCAGATTTTTGTACTGTTGATTTATGCTTCTTATTCTGGAACTGTATGCTGTCACAGTGCCCTGTTGCTCTGTTTAAGTAGCCATGGTTTAATGAACATCAGGTAAGCTTGTCGGAGATTGTAAGATGCAAGTAAGCTTTAGTAAGCTTGTCGGATATTGTAAGATGCAAGTAAGCTTTAGTAAGTATATTGTTAAAGAATTACCAGCATTGAAAGCCTTTTCGTTGTTGCCATGCAGAGAATATTTACATGACTAGATAATGTATAAGCCTTGGGTATTGAAATGCATATGACAGTTTTATTTATTTTATTTGCAGTTGGTTTGCCAGGATAGTCCATTGGGCCAAATGAACCCGTTTTCAATGGAGTCCTGGGGAGAAAAGCTCCAAAACTAAGGTTATTAATAGATATACAAATTATACAATTACACAGAAGTTAATCATACAAGAAATAACAATTTGAAAATACAACTAGAGCGAGTACAATCTAGTGATGAAATTAATAGGTAATACAGACTAAAGGGAAATTTAGCACAAAAGCACTGAAATTGCCTGGGGGACTAGTTGGTTTATATACTTCTAATAGATTTTGATTGTTGGATCTTGATACTCTTGCAGGAAGGTGCATTTTAAAGGCTGATGAAAGGGAGGGACAAAGGGAGGGGTTGAAAATGAGCTTATGTGCAAGATTTAGTTGAGTATATGTGAGAACTGGGTAGCTCTAGCCATTTTAGTTTTGGAGAGAGGAACAGTGGTGGGTGGAGGACTTGTGGTTGGTAGCGAACTTGGCAATTTTGTTGTAGCAAGAGGAAAGTTGTGTTGGAGGTCTGTAGATTAGTTAGGAGTGGAGCTCCATAGAAGGAGAGGATAAGAAATGAGGTAGAGGGTGATTTTGGTAGCAGGTGTAAGGTAATGATTTTGTCGGTAAAGCATACCGGGTTTTCTTGATATTTAACTGTAGGTGGGAGTTGAATTTGAGCTGGTATCAATTTGGACCCCAAGTAACTTGGTCTCTGACACCAGTTCAGGGGTAGATTATTTTGTCTAGAGATGTGGAATGTGTTTATATTGAAAGAAGTTGCCTTAGAGGGATGAATAACATTAATTTGGTTTTAGAGGCATTGAGTGCTAGGTGATTCCTTTTCATCCATTGCTCAGTTGTTGTAAAAGCATCTTGAGTCAGTTTTAGGAGTGAGGGATAGAGGTGGCAGCAGATAATAGCAGAATCATCGGCATATTGGATGATGTCTGAGAATGGGATAGAGTTGCGGAAATCATTTATAAATATATTTAAGAGAAGGGGACTCGGTATAGAGCCCTGGGTACCCCAGTAGGAGTATTTAGAAATGAGGAGGTGGCCTTTTCCATTTGACTGCTTGAGATCTGTTAGATAAGTAGCTGGAGAACCAGTTCCAAGGAGGAGGGAGATGGGTAAAGTTTAGTTAGTAGCAGGCTGTGAGAGTGTGTCAAAGGCCTTAGAGAGGTCGAGTAGTAGGGTAGAAACAATTTGGCCAGAGTCGCGGGCTTTATTTACAGTTTCAAGGAAGGAGAGGAGGCGGTCATAATGCTATGATGTTGTCTGACTCCATGTGTGGGAGTTAGTAGGTGATTATCTAAGAGATGTGGAAGGAGTTGTAGTTGGATACACTTTTCTAGGAGTTTAGAGATGGGGACAGAATAGCGATGGGCGGAAATTAGTAACATTGTTGTTGTTGCCACCTTTTATGTAGAGGTATGATAAAGGCCCTTTTCCAGACTTGGGGTACTATACATTCTTGGATAGAGCAGTTGATTAAAATGCTAATAGGGTAAGCGATTGCTTCAGCAGCTTTGCCAAGAAAGTAAGAAGGGATGTTATCAGGAGCATTGGTGCATGGCTTCAGTTTCATAAGGAATTTCTTTATAGTAGAAGTTGGGTATAGGTTTAAATGAGAAAAAATGTGTGAAGAGGGAGAATTAGGGGCAGATGAAGCTGATGAAGTAGTAGGAGGAGTGGAGGGATGGGAGTTAGTAGACGGGAATGAGGAAGTAGTAGCAGTGTAGTGGTCTTAGAGAAAGATGGCGTTAATTTGGAAATGGATTCAATGAAAAGAGTTAAATTGGGTAGCCAAGTCTTGGTCAGGAGCGTTTGGGTCTGGGGTAGGGGTATCTGGTTTGCTGGGGTTAAGTAGAGTAGAGATACGCTTCCAAAATTTCTGAGGGTTTGATTTTATTATTTTGAAGTGTGGAAAAGTAGTTTTGTCAGTCTAATTTTTTACCTTATTTTGAAGTATTTTATATTCATTGTAATAAAAGGACAGGATTACAGTATTTTCAGAAGCTCATTACATTTTATTGCAGACCAGTGTCTTATAGCAGTGTCTGTGTGTTAGTACAGTTGTAGTTGGGTCAGGGTGGCTTTAATGGTATATGGTAAATGAGCATTGCTACCTTATTTAAAAGCCAAGCCCTGCAACAACTAGCTCCACACTGAAGTCAAAACACAATAGCTCTGGTGGGTAAATGTCCTCTGTAGTAATCAAAAAAGGCAAATGTTTAAAATAACTACAGCTTATGTGCAAACACAATAGGTAGTGATGAAACAATGCTCTGCTAAAAATGCTTTAATGCTCCACAATGCTGAGATCAGTTATCACTGGCTACCAGGATTTCACCCACTTCAGCTCAAGCACGGTGCCGTTCAGTGCAACCTTCCCAGAACTAATTTGACCAGAATTACTTGGTGTGTGTATTAGAGGGAGGTAGCATACCCCTCAGCTGTCCAGATTTTTGCCCCATATTCCTCCTAAAAAGGATTGAAGTTGCTAAATGAGACATTTCAGTTTTAGATGTCATTTAGAAAAATGCATACCAACACAAATCCTGTTACTCTTGTAATTTTCTAAGTTTCTGAGAGCCATATTTATAATCTGTCCCTATTTATTTTAGGCTTTGTCCAGATTTCTTGCACTAAGGTTGAGGCCTTGAGGGTGTGGTATGTTTGTGAGAAAGTGAAATGCCCAAGTTAGAGTTAACAGGTGGAATTTTCAAGTGCATTTTCAAGGAACTGTGAGTTTTAAGGAAGCTAAGTCCACTGCTGCTCATGCCAAGTCTATTTACAATGTGCAACTGTTTTGTTTAGCAAATGGTATCTCTATTGTGGTATAACGTTTTAAAGCTATGTTAGTAGCACCACAAGTAGAATCCTTGCATCTTAATGTAAAGGCTTGAGGTTCTATTCCTACAGCATATACATTTGTATGCTGCAGTCCTCAGGATGCCCTCCTTTGGATGAGATGCCTAATAACTATGAACCTGTTTTTCAGCTTGTCATCCATTTTCTATTGCAATATACCAGCTTACCATTTTTTAATTTAACATAGGCAATTTATTCTTTGATGGCAACAGGCACTGAATTTGTAAATGAAACACTGAAATATACAGCAACAACATCTTCATTAGTTTCAGATATCTTTAATGTGGAATTATTCAGATTACTTTTACTTCAGCAGAGTCACTCAAACAAGTGCTGCTGTATAATACAAGGGATATAATTCAATCAGGTAAATCTAATAACTTTTGCATGGCCCTAACTGTGTGCAAGGAGCCTATTGCTTGAAAACAGTTCAAAGGTAAATAACCTGCCACTGGCCAGATGCATTTTCTTTGAATGTGGGTTTCAATGCTGTTTCATTGAATGTGAGTTTCAAAAGTAGAGAAGCTTTAATGCCAAGTCTGTTTTCATTGTAAGACTATTGCTTTGTTTAGGTTTAGTAAATGTCTCAGTGTTTGGGCTATAATGTTTGAAATAAAAGTTGTAAATTAAATCCAACTGCCTGTAATCATTGTAGAACTAAAGCATAAAACAGTATGCACACAGATTTGAACAGTGTCTACAGTAAATGGGGAGAAATAGCCAAGTAATGGGACACTGGAATGGCTGTGTGGGCGGGGCTTGGGGTGGGTGGACTTGGGCGGGGCTGTTGGCAGGGGGCGGGGCGAGCTATGTGGGTGGGGCTCTGGGTTTGCACCCCCCTGCAAAAAATCCTGCGGGCTCCCTTGGTGTCTTGCCTAGGCCACTTATCTGGAGGGGGATGGGTACCCCTGATCAAGGTAATATGGTCTTCAGCCATTTTGATTATGTGTTGTTTTTAGGCATAGAGGCCTGTGCACGTGGCTCATGCATCAGTATTTTAGTTTTAGAAGTTGCTTTTGCAGCTGTCATCGGTTTGATATATAAACGTTGAGGTCTGAATACACCCTCAGAAGCCGGTGCCTGCTCAGCAGCTCTGGACCCATCCGAGGGAGATACATCAGTCGGTCCAATACCTTGAGTAACTTGCGGCATGCCGGACTCCACATGGGTGTTGGTAGAGGCCTGCAACTTGAAGGTAGCGGGTATCAGGGGCTGCGAAAGCGCCAGAGTACTGGAAAACCGGCGACGGGCTTAGGAGAAGCTTCGATGTCGGTTTTGGATCTCTACTGCCTTTCTCTGTCCTTTTCTTTGCGTTTATGTACTCCGGTAGTCTGATTGCTATCCAACGACATTTCTGGGTAGTTAATCTGTTTCCAAAATACTTTGATGCAAAAATATACCGACGCTTAATAGTGCATTGGTTAAATCTAGCACAAAACCGACAGCCAGGCACATTGTGATCAGGGCCTAGGCAAGGAATACAGTATAAACGGAAATCCTTAGTAGGTATTTGCTTCCCACAAGTAATACAATTAACTTTTTCTGACATCGGTAAAAAGCAAGAAAATAGTTTCCCCAACGGGGTACTTAGCTTTAGTGAAGACTTAGGTTCTGAAACTCAAACTCGAATATTTCAGTAGTCGGCCGACAGGCACTTGCGAAATGCTTCTGCTTCGGGCACCGCACAGCAAGAAAGACTAAAGAAAATGGCGTCTGCTGCATGTTTTATACCCCTAACGACCTGAAGTCATGGAAGAGAAGACAGGAACTGAGAAGACAGGAACTGACGCAGGACCCAAGACTTTGGAATTCAGGCCAACTGAGGGCAACCTGCCAGCAGATTACCCAAATCTAATGACTGCAACAGTGAAACAAACACGCACACACAAGCACGCACACAAGCACGCACACAAGCACGCACACAAGCACGCACACACGCACGCACACAAGCACGCACACAAGCACACACACAAGCACACACACAAGCACACACACAAACTCTCAGCAAAGAGAAGCTGCCAAATAAAAGAAGCAAATAAAAAAAAACCTTCCCGTTATCTTTGTTATACTAGAAAAAAAGGGGGGGGTGACCAATAGTCAGACTAATAAAGAGTGCATGGGGAGGGAGCAAAACACTAATGTAGGGGTAAACTAACTACTAAGGAGGAGAGGTTTAGTTATGATAGAAAAACTATGGAAGTTTAGCAAAGTTAAATAAAATGACAAAAAATAAGAATCTCTTATCTGTGCGCAAGGAAATGGAATCAGGCCTGTGCTGGAAGGCGGCAAAAGAGATCTGGGGAGTTGGAAGAAGAGTGAGGCATCGCATGGAGGAGGAGTAGTTCAAGGCTTGGATCACAACTCGTGAAGCATCCTAATCGGATCCTAGGACCCATCAGTGAAAACGTATGAAACGGACATCATCAGATGCAGAGTTTAAAAAAGAAACCTTTACTGCTAAACAAAAGCAGTGCAATTAGGCATCCCTGAAAACCTTGCCTCTAGATGAAGCAGTGGAACACCACCCACTGTCCACAGCATTCTTGACCACCAAATCCCCTTTGCAATAAAGAGTAAACCAAGACAACTTGTAGCCAACATACAAAATTAAAACCTCAAATGAGAAATAGTGACATGGTCTGACAAAACCCACACTATCAAACCTTAAATCTCATTAAGAACCAAGTATTCAAAAATAAACTACTGCAAAACCCTTCAAAAGAAGCATCTTAACAAGCCTAAACAATCCTTGGCCAACATAAACAATGCATTACTACTAGGCAGAAAGGCACAACCATGCTATCTACCTGCCAAATCATATTCTACTACTGCTTATAAATTTAAATTATTAATTCATAGCTGCCGCTGCCTCCCTTTCCCAAAAAAAGAAATGCAGTTCTACAGTCCTTCTCCATCCAGACAGAGTAAAAACACACAAACTACTCAGACGTAAAACTACCACAACAGCAGCCAAGTGTTTTTCTGAAGAGTACAAAATAGGTGCACAGAAGCATTAGCATACCCAGTGTCCCCTACTGATCCATAAGAGAAAATACTCCACACCCTGGGAAAAAAATCCTACATTATAGGCTTGCAAATGGAGGTAAAGTACAGTTGTGTACACTTACCATAAATGTAGATGTTAGAGTATATTCACTGTTGCAGTCATTACATTTGGGTAATCTGCTGGCAGGTTGCCCTCAGGTAGCCTGATTAACAAAGTCTTGGGTCCTGCGTCGGATGCGGACTCTTCTTCCATGTCAGGTCGTCGGGGGTATAAAACATGCAGCCGACATAATTACATCAGTTTTTATTGCCCCAGATGTCAGGTGCCCCCCAAATGGGGAGCAAAATATATAAATAATTTAACACAACAATATACCTCCAAACAAAAGCAAATACACCAAAAAGGCTTAAGTGTAGTAAAAGAAAGAAGAGGCACAATAAGAGAAAGAAACAGGGGGCTGGAGGGAGGGTAACCAGGACTGCAACAGTGAATACACTCCAACATCTACTTTTATGGTGAGTGTACACAACTGTACCATGTTCTTCGTGTTTCACTGCTGCAGTGATTATTTTTGGGTAGATTCCCAAAGCTATGGTTGGGAAGATGGACTTATACAGCATTAGGACCAGCAATAAGGCCCTGCAAAACAGCAGTGGCAAAGCCAGCTCTGGATTTAGAGGAGATTGGTAAATGATAGCGCTTGGTGAAAGTATGAACTGAACTCCAGGTAGCAGCTTCTACAATATCCCTGGTAGGAACACCTCTGAGAAAGGCTGCAGAACTAGATGCAATCCTGGTGGAGTGGGATCTGATCCCCTGGGGGATAGGTTTTCCATGGTGCTTATAGCAGAAATGAATACAATGGATTATCCATTTGGAAATGGTTTGCTTTGAAATAGCCTTTCCCTCTGCAGCAAATGCTACCAGCAGTTTTTTCCGATTTTCTTCCGAGATTTAGTCCTGTCCAAGTAAAATCCAAGTTGTCTGTGTACATCCAATGAATGCAGAATCCACTCACCCTTGTTCTGTGGATTGGGAAAGAAAGTTGGCGAATGAATAGACTGATAAAGAGCCACACTGGATACCACCTTGGGCATGAAGGATGGATTGGGTCCCAAGTGACACCCTGTCTGCCTGAAAGATGAAAGGCTCCACTGCCATAAGGACCTGTAATTCAGAAATCCTTCTAGCCAAAGTGATTGCTAAAAGGAAGGCTTTTTTCCAGGAAATACATTTTAAGTCTGCAGTAGCAGCTGACTCAGAAGGAGGTAGAGCGAGTTTCTCCCATACAAAGTTAAGGTCTCAGGCAGGGGTTGGAGCTCTCCTAGGTGGCCTCAGGTTTTTGGCCCCTCTGAGATGCTGCTTTAGCAGAGGATGAGAGGAGAGGGGTGGGTTCTGTGCTGTAATTAGCTGAAATGGCTGAGGTATGGATTTTTATGGAAGAAAAAAAGACAGGCCCTTGTGAAGCATCTCAGTTAAGTATCGCAAAATCTGAGGTAAATTGGGCACTGCTGTGCTCATCCCTTGAGACTGATTCCAGGCACAGAATCTTTTCCATTTGTCAGCATAAGATTTTCTAGTACTAGGTCTTCACACCTCCAAAATGACATCCATCACAGGTTTGCTGAGGGATGCTAAGGGGGAATTTAAGTGATTAGCCAAGCTGCAAGATTCAATGTTTGGAGCGGAGGGTGCAGAATTTGGTTGTTCTGCTGAGACAGTATGGAAGGTGTCGGAGGCAGGTGCCATTGAGAAATATGTGGCAGACTGCGTAGGTGTGGGTACCAGTGTTGGCGAGGCCAGTCTGGAGCAATCAAAATCATTTTTGGTTTGTCCTGCTTGACTTTTAGTAGGGACTTTTAGGGGAAAGGCATGGGCTGATAGGTTTTCCCAGCTGAAGGACAGAGCTTCCACTTTCCAGGCATTTTTGTGAGGAGTTCTTGTGCAAAATCTGTCCAACTGGTAGTTCTGGGGTGAGGCAAAAAGATCTATGTCTGGGCTCCCACATTTGCATGTCAACATGTTGAAAATCCGTGGTTCCAGTTTCCATTCGTGTGGGTCCATGACATTTCTGCTTAGTTAGTCTGCCAAAATATTCCACTTTCCTGGCAGGAAATGAGCTTGTAGTTGTACTTGATAGCTCAAGGCTGTGTTCCACAATGCCATGGCTAGTCTGCAGAGGGAGTAGGAATGTGTACCCCCCTGCTTGTTTATGTACCACATAACTGTGGTGTTGTCCATCTTTACCATTAGTTGTCCTGGATGAATGCAATCCTTGAAGGCTGTCAGTGCATTCTGTACAGCTAGCATTTCTTTTTGATTGATATGAAGGTGCATTTGGGCTCCATTTGCCCTGAATGCACTTCCCTGCCAGATGAACCCCTCATGCATAGTCTGATGCATCTGTAGTTAGGGTTTGGGTGGCAGGGGGTGGTGTGAATGGCAGTTCCTTGTTTTGGTGGCAGGCCTCTGCCCACCATAGGAACTCTAGTTGCAGGCAAGGCATGAAAGGAATCATTGTTTCCTGGCTGTGACAATGTTGACTCCATAAACTTTTTAAGTACCACTGAAATTTTCTCATATGCAGTCTTGCATAAGGAATTAGAAGAATGCAGGAGGCCATGAGCCCCAAGGCTTGCAGTATTTGTCTTGCAGATAGCAACATTTTTGTGGCCACTTGTTTGAAGTAAGTTGCCAAATGAATCTGCTTTTTTGGCATAAGGAAAGCCATCTGGGCAGTTGTATTCAAGCTTGCACCCAGGAATGTAATTTTTTTGAGACTGTACCAGTTGTGCTTTCTTTTCGTTTATGGTGTACCCTAGACAAGTTAGACCCCTTTTTACAAACGCCAGATGTTTTAGAAGAATGGCCTTGTTTTCTGCCTGAATTAGACAATTGTCCAGGTATGGATATTTTTGAATATTTCTTTGCCTGCAAAATGCAATTACTGGAGCCAGGCACTTAATACCCTGGGCGCAGTAGATAAGACAAAGGGCAGTGCAGAGAACTGATAATGCAAGTAGCCTGCTTTGAAGTGGAGGTATCTTCGGCAAGATTCCCCGATTGGGATACGCAGGTAAGCTTCTTAAATCTAGAGTTGCCAACCAGGCATCTTTGCCTAGCATAAGAAGTAAATGGTGAAGTCAGCATCTTGAATTTTGGAATGTCCAGAAAGGTGTTTAGAGTAGACATGTCAAGAATTGGATGCCATGATTTGTCTTTTCTAGGAACCAGGAAAGTCTGGAATAGAAACCTTGTTCCTTTTCCTCTTCTGGTACTAGTTGAATTGCCCCCATGTTTAGGAGGGAAAGTACTTGTTTCTGAGCCTCTGCTCACTGATTTGGGGGCAGGTGTTGCCATCCGTTTGGAGTTGGCAACGTGTGGAAATAAAATCTGTATCCCTGGGACACTATATTTAAAACCCATTTGTCCCAGGTTACAAGTTGCCAGTTTTTTTGCATGAAGAGCCAGTTTTCACCCCAAAGGGGTGGCTAAGAGGTAAGTGCTTGGTAATTTTAAAGGAAAGTCATCGAGACTGTTTACCATAGGGAGGGGTCTTGCCGTTTCCAGATTTGGAAGTGGAGGCACCCCATCCATTGCTTAGTTCTGAAAGTCCCTTGGGACTGAAACCTGGTGCTTTTGGAATGTCTGGGTTTGGCTTGAGTGGCTCTGGAAGGAACTGGAAAGGACCGGTTCTTAGTAAACCAGTGCCTACTAAATCTTTCACAGTTTGCATAGATTTAGCTTTATCTTCCATTTTTTTTAGAACTTTTTCAGCCTTATTACCAAACAGACGGTCCTGCTGCAAAGGAGCATCCAACAATTTTGCTTTAACATGATCAGGCAGAGTTTGCTCCTTAAGCTAAGCATGCCTTCTAAGCACAGACCCAGTAACAGCAGCCCTGCAAGAGGCCTCCAAAGAATCAAAACCATATTGCAAAGTATGTTTTCCAACTTGTTCAGCTGAATGCAATAAATCCTGTAATTCCTTATTTTCCACACAGTCAGAAATTATAATTTGCTGTTTAAGCAGTCCCATGATATGCTGTTGATATTTTAGCATATGGAATTGATAGTTTAAAGCCCTGATTGCCAAGATTGCAGAAGTATAAACCTTTTTACCCCATCTACCCAGCGCCCTGGAGTCTCTATCAGAAGGGGTAGGATTTTTAGCAGTAGAAGCCTTAATGCCCTTGGGACCCTGAGAAATGGTTTCAGGGTCCGCAACAGGAGTTTTGAAAAGGAATTTGTGGGAGTCAGGAACCCTGTAGTATCTGTCTGGCTTACAAGGGGCCAGAGACAGGGAATCAGGGGCCATACTGGATTCTGAAAATAGATCACCAACAATGTCTAGTATAGGAGGTATAGCCAAAGGACTATGCTGAGGAAGAAGGAAATCCCTAAGCCTCTTTTTGGATTCAGAAAAATCCTGACTTCCCCAGTGGAAATGCTCCCCTAACGTATGTAAAGTTTCCCCAAAAGAGAAATCCTCAGGGGGAGAAGCAGAAGGAATGGAATCCTCTGCATCAGAGTCCTCATAAGTAGGCATGGACAAATCCTGTTCATTAGAAGAGTCAGAAGAAACAGAGTCCTGTTCAGAAGAGTCATAGTCAAGCTCAGCCCTAGGCCTCATGGAAGGGGGGGGGGGGGCGGGGGTTTGACTACCTCCGATTAGAGTAAATCTTCAGCCATTTTGACCATTTGTTTTTTAGGCATAGTGGCCTGAACATGTGGCCTAGGCGTAGTCTTTTTTTTTTATAAAAGATAGATCGAGATTTTGGCCTTAATATTGAAGGTGGTGTCAGTTTAATATACAAATCTGCAGGCCTGCATACACCTCAGAAGCCGGTGCCTGCACAGCGGCTCCGGACCCATCCAAGGTAGAGACATCCGCGGGTTCCATAGGTGAAGCATCTCGCAGCATACCGGACTCCAAATGGGTCTCAGTAGAGGCCTGCGAATCAGAAGTAGCGGGTATCAGGGGCTGCGAAAGCACCTCACTGAGTACCGGCGAACTGGTGACTGGCTTAGAAGGGTCGTCTGCAGTTTTGGACCTCAATGGCCGTTCTCTGTTTTTTCGGTATTCTGGTAGTTGGATGGCTAACAGATGTCATTTCTGGATAATTAAACCGAGAACCGAAATATTTAGAAGCAAAAATGTACAGATGACTGATAGTGCGCTGATTAAACAAAGCACAAAACCGACAGAAAGGTACGTTGTGGTCAGGGCCTAGGCAAGGAATACAGTACAAATGGAAATCCTTATGAGGTATTTGCTTCCCACAAGTAAGGCAATTATTAACTTTTACTGACATCGGTAAGGAGCAAGAAAAAGTTTCCCCAACAGGTTACTTAGCTTTTTAGTTGAAGACTTCAGTTCTGAAACTCGAAAACGAAAATTTCAGGAGTCTACGACTGGCACTTGCAAACTGCTTCTGCTTTGGGCACCGCTCGGCAAGAAAGACCGATGTAATGGCGTCGGATGTATGTTTTATTCTCCTGACGACCTGACGTCATGGAAGAAGGGACAGCATCTGACGCAGGACCCAACACTTTGTTAATCAGGCCGACTGAGGGCAACCTGCCAGCAGATTACCCAAATGCAATAACTGCAACAGTGAAACACGAAGAACATCTGCACTGAACCAACTATAGGTCCATAACTATACTCCCACCCATATCCAAAAACAAAGTATCCACATTCAAATCTTAGCTTTCCTCCTAGGCAATGACTTACTTTATCAAACTCAACTTGGACTCCATCCACACGACAGTACCAAGTACTACCCTTTCAGGACACTATACACCATTATTTACATAATGGGCATGAAGTCTCCTCCCTATTCATTGACCTCTACAAAGCTTATGATATAGACTTGCACCAGGTTCTGTTCAGACTGCCACCCTAAGTCTCGATGAAAAAAAAAATCTAGCTAGGTTCAATAGTTATACCGACAAAAAATAAGTAAGGCAGCAAACTATCTACCAGTCTGTACAGACAGGCATTCCTAGAAGTCCCTCAATGTGTCATCTTTTAACATGTTTATCAATAATATGCAAACTGCATGAAACCAAGCTAATATTACACAATATGTTGACAGCTCAACTTGGTCTGCTCAGTCCAAAGTCACTCCCCATCTGCAAAATATATCACAGGAAGCCTTCCAATCCACAGAACCCTGGCTCCAACAACTGAACTATCTTTAAACACTAAAGAAACAAAACTGATACCTGCTCCCTCTACTACCACCAAGTGAATAAGTCAAAATGTGCAGTACTACTAGGACTGATCACGGATGAAAACTTAAAAACTTTGATCACAGTAATTTAATGTTGTCTAGACAATGATTTAAAAACTGCCATAGAAGGCTAAATCCCACCTCATTAATCAAAGTAGAACTAGTAAAACCTCTCTTGAACAACCCAGTCTACTTTAGGCATCCCTAGTCTTCACTATCTGCAGTCTGGGCCGCTGTCCATACTAGAATAAAGGTACAACAAACTTTCCAAATCTGCTACTGATCAACTCCAAAACTCATCACTGTATTGCTCTCAAAAAATATATTTGCTGGAACTAAGTCACTAACCTATTCAAAACTAAAAAAAAAAAAAAAAAAAAAAAAAACTTCTTCAAAGTGTTACATCAATCTGCAGAGATTCCAGCCACCCCAAACCTACTCTAGTGGTTATTCCCCTGCTAGACAAAGATCAAAGGATTAGTACTTAAACCCAACTCGAAAAGCTTATAACATCAGCAAAACACATCTCAAAGTACATCCAAATGTTGGAATGACATCTTAAACAATAAAAATACTACCATTCACAGATTCAAACTAAACTTAAAGTCATCTTAATTCATGGCTTTACCAATGCTAGTCTTCCTCTGGTAAAACTCAACCACCCTAATAAAACATCATTTTACTACCATATATTTGCTGCACTACCCAAATTAGGATCTTTATACAACTATCAAAATATATTGCCTTCCTTTACAGTGGAATACCTTACCTAGCTAACCAAACCAAGTAGAGCATAGTACTTAGAGGCTTATGGTAAACAGGACTGGTATCATACCACTGTCTTCTCTTATCGAAATGATATTTTGGAAACCATGCGATTCTCTGTAAATAACTATATCACATTACTGTACATTTGTCTCAGACCTCTGCCTAAATGATACGCTTCCAACAAAGAATACTACCTAAAAGCACCTGCATGTTCAACATATTACTACTCGTATGTAAAATTGCTACATGCGAGTACTGAACATTTCCTCGCTCTGTGTGAAAACGGTACTAAATGTTACATGCAGGTTTTAAATATTTCCTTTGATGTATAACATTCCAAGCTTTGATCCCAGGCCTCTGCTGAAAAAAACACTATCATATATAGTTGAACGTTCCCATAAGAATAAAGTGTTATAGTCAGGGATGCAACTGCTATGCTAATGGAGCTGGCTTAAAACAGACAAGAGTTTTATTCAACCCTCAACAACATTTCTGCCATCATGATGCTATCACTCAAAAGGAAACCTACATGGTCAAAACAAAAACAAAAGCAGGAAGCTTACCAGTGGCGGCTGGTGACTTCAAATCACAGGGGGGCTGCAGGAGACAGCTGAATTGGTGGGGTCAATGGGGAGGGGGTGTGGTCAACCATAAAGGGGAGGAGCTATGCACAAAACCACAAAACACCAACTTTAATTAAATACGCTGCCCTGGGTGGCAAACCATCATTATGGAAGTCCAATCAAGACAAAGTAAGTGTAGAAGAATAAAAATATTTCAATGCATTGGCTGCATGACAGCTTACTTAATATCTAGATGGAAACAAAAGGTTGTGAGGCATGAAAAAATAAATTACTTTTTAAATACATTACTGGAATGCCAGTCAAAATCAAGTATAAGAAAAACCAGAAGCACTCAACTCAAACCACTTCTCCTTGCACTGCAGTTCTAATTATAATATATTCAGCTTTATTAAAGTACCAAGTAACATGCTGAAAGTAGAAATCTATGTGATGCCCCCACTTGTAAAAATGTTTCTTATCCAAAAAAGTCCTGCTGCCTGACAACTTGTTTCATGGGGAAAACATGATAAAAGTAAAAAATGAAAAGCAAACAAGAAACAAGCTCAAGATACATTGCTTAAAGGATTACTGTACAGGTTATGGACCACACATGATTGGCATTCTGTTTAGTTTACGGGTAAAGTCTGTAGAGATGACTGGAAGTCTCCAACAAGTGTAATGAGCTTTTTAAAATAATGGAATCCTGTCCTTTAATACCCAAGGCTTATACATTATCTAGTCAAGTATTCTCTGCATGGCAACAGAAAGGCGTTCAATGTTGGCAATTCTTTAACAGTATGCTTATTAAAGCTTACTTGCATCTTACGATGTCAGACAAGCTTACCTTATGGTCATTAAAGCATTGCTACTTAAACACAGAGCAACAGGCACTTTGAGTAATAAGCATAAATCTGAGTAATAAGCATAAATCAACAGTACAAAAATATGACAGAAACCAGACCATTCTGAAAAATCAAGGACAGATGAAAAGCCACTGTAGTACTTATGCAGTGTGTCCTCCCCATCCAAGGTAGATACAACTACTCCTTGCCTTGCTTGGACACATCCAGAGTCACTACATGGGGGAGTGGGGTGCAACAAGCATGTCACAATTTGAAATCTCTCTGGCTGACTGTGATGGCCCTGACATTTGTCATACCTCTCAACCTCAAGAGCAAGAAATCTGGACAAAGCCATACACAGAAGTGGGACAAAGGCCCAACAATAAGGACAATTTTTAAATATTGCTCTAATAAACTTAGAAAGATAATAGAATAGATCTTGCATTAGTATGAATTTTCTGAAGGGTATAAAATCTGAAACTCAAATGTCTGTCATTTTCTAACTTCAGTCTTTAGTGATTTGTCACTAATTTGCCAAAAAACACAATTTTATGAAAAATAGACCAAAAATGTGATGCAAAAATATAAAATAGACACACAATACAGCTACTACCTGTCAAAGAAGGGACACTTTAATATTAGTACTGCTACCTTGAGCAGCTGACAAAATAAAAGAATCTACATGCATTTCAAGTAATCTATAACTTTGATTATTACAGTTATTTCTTAATTGTAAACCCTCCATGTTTTCTTCCAAAATTGCTATTTTGCGGAGGGATTATTAGGGGGAAGAGCAACATTTTGAGCCAAAAATTGGGGACAGTTGAGAGGTTGGCTATGCCTAATTCTATAAAGCAATTTATTTGAATGTACCTCTCAACCTGTTAATGCAGTAAATCTGAACAAGGCCAAATATATTGGGGGCACATATAAACAGTACTAAAAATTGCTCTTGTATAAAATGAGACAGTTGATAGAACAGCTCTTACTTTAACGTGCATTTTTCTGAAGGTTATGAAGTCTGAAACTTATTATTTAGTGACTTCTGGCAAATCATTTAGGAATTAAAACTACAAATTTTATGAAGAACAAACCAAAAATAAGAAGCAAAAATATATTCATTCTTTGAAAATATGGACAGTTGGGAGGTATAGTTCAGCTGGGCCTGTCTGAGTTTGCTGCCCTTCCCCCCTGACAAAATAGTTGAATGGAGCCTCTGCAGCCATTCCAATGAACCATTACTTGGCTATTTCACTCCATTTACCATAAACACCAATGTGCATACTGCTTTACTTCTATGATGAGTTGGACTTCATTTGAAAGTTTTATTTTGTATTTTACAGCACAAACACTAAGTCATCTGTTAAACAAAGCAATGCAGTCTCACAATGAAAACTTGGCATTAAAACTTCTCTGCCCTTGAAACTCACATTCATTGAAACAGCATTGAAACCCACATTCAAAGAAAATACATTTTGCCAGTGGCAGATAAAGATTAATTTTGGGCTGTTTTGAATCATAGGCCCCTTGCATATGAAACATACATGTGCTCTTTGATACACCTTCCTCATTGTACTAAAATTATATTCCTTGTACAATACAGTACACTTGTTAGAGGGTGTTTTAAATTTGTTTTGAACATTTTTCCAGTAAGCAATGAAACAAACCATATGCACCCATAATGGCAAACTGCCCAGTTGAGAACATTTATCATAAAAAAAGTCTACTCAGACTTCCACAGTCCACCATTATTAGTAAATATACACAATTCTACAGTCTACCATTATTAGTAAATATGCACAATTCCACAGTCCACCATTATTAGTAAATATGCACAATTCTACAGTCCACCATTATCAGTAAATATGCACAATTCTACAGTCCACCTTTATCAGTAAATATGCACAATTCTACAGTCCATTATCAGTAAATATGCACAATCTCTGAAGTAAGTCATCTAAATAATTCCACATTAAAGAAATCTGTAACTAATGAAGCGGTTGCTGCTAGCAATCATCTTTATATTTCATGGTTTCATCGAAAAATAAAGTGTCTGTTGACCCTCAGGAATAAATTGCCTATATTACATTAAAAAAATGATAAGCTAGTAATAATATTGCAAGAGGAAATGGATGGCAAACTGATAACGAACTCATAGTTAGTATCTTCACCAAGGAGAACATTCTCAGTATGGCAGCATTCACCCCTTGTGGGAGTAGAACCCACAGCCTTCTGCATCAAAAGCAAGTACACAACCTGTTGTGCTATAGTATTAACTAGGCAAAGCACTAAACTTCTATTCCCCTGCATCTCTCCGCTCCTTGTAAAATCTACTCAATACTCAACTGCATCTCAACTTCGCAGCTCAAGAAAACTGGAAAAAGCCAAAATGTATTGGGGGGGGTCAAAAGCCCAAAAACAGGGACACATTAAACATTGCTTGTATAATCTTGGAAAGTTGCTAGAATAAAATGTTGTGTTGCCACCATATATTTTACTGCCAAGGTCCCTGAGCAAAAAACAGAGTAACATACCAATACGCCACATCAGCTGCTTTGTAAAAGAGAGGAAGACTGAAACTTAAATGGCTATCATTTAGTGAATTCAGTTCTCACCATAGCTGTCAACCTCTTAATACAAAACACCTGGACAAACCCAGTAATGAGGGAATACAGCCCTCAAACATATTCAGTGAATTCAGTTCTTGCCATAGCTGTCAACCTTAGCACAAAAACCTGGACGAAGCCAATAATGGGGGAATACAGTCCCAAAAATAGGGACAAATTTAAAATATTCATCTTATAAACTTAGAAAATTGCTAGAAAAAAGGTTGTGCTACTATGTATTCTGAAGAACATGAAGTTTGAAATTCAAATGCCGGTCAATTTTACTGCGGACAGAACAAAAACAATTTTCAGCAGAGACGCAAGGATTAATACTGCAGACACGTCTTTGTAAAATGGCAGGGCACCAGAGCAAATCCACACAAACACAGGGAGGAGATGCAGACTCCACACAGAAGCCACCCCAACCAAGAATCAAACCAGAAAACCTATAGCTGTGAGGCAACAATACTACCACTGCACCAATTATGCAAGGAATTAAACATTCAGAAACCTGAAGTCTGAAATTCAAATGCCTGTCAATTTTATTTAACATTTGTTAATCAGGACAGTCTGACTTGGAACAAAAAAAACAATTTTCAGCAGAGGCCCAGGAAGAAATAATGCAGACATGTCTTTGTAACATGGGAGGACACAAAAGCAAACCCACACAAACACAGGGAGAAGATACAGACCCCACAAAGAAAGAACCCCAGCCAAGAATCAAATCCGAGAACCTGCAGCTGTGAGGCAACAATGCTACTACTACACCATCAAAGATCAAGCATTAAAACATTTACAAACCACAGATATTATGAGGAACAGATCAGATCAAATATGAGGCAAAAATCTGCAATTTTTTTTACAAATGGTAATGGTGGTGGGTGGGGAACTCAAGTCTTTAACACCTGCATACAGGGTTCAAGCCTGAGGTATTCCCTACCACACCACCATGAGCACCTGGGGCATTTTCACACACACACACACACACACACACACACACACACACACACACACACACACACACACACACACACACACACACTTTCAAGTATGTAAGCACCAAGCACCACACACTTCAGATAGTAAATACAAGCACACACCATATATTCCATCAAGTGCCATACACTTGCCTGTCCTGTCCGTTCTCCATAATATCCATCCAGCTAACATTCTGCCCGCGCAATACTCCCAAGACCCGCGAGATCCCTGCTGCATTCAAAAACTCCTTCCCGAGATCGGCGAGACTGTTCCTAAATCCTGACTGCTGCTGTTGCAGTCCGGCCCAGACATATTCTCCCATCGAGTCTGTGCACATTTAACGTGCACAGACGTCTCCTTGTGTCCCCCTATGGGGACTGCCGGACTGCCAGGAGCATGCGCATAGACGTGCAGTAGTCGGGACTACTGCGCATGCGCGAAGTCCACGAAATTTTTTTCTATTTTCTTTTTGATTTGAGGGGGCTGCAATCCGGCAGTCCAATAGCACGGGCCGCCCCTGAAGCTTACTGTAATCAAAGGATGCTATGGCTGAAAGTGGACATATACCCATGTTTACCTACTCAACTATAAAAAGGAATTAAATCACAAAGATGTTGAAATAATTACTAACAATGAATAAGAATGCAGGTGTCACTGCATGCTATTGCTCAGGTCACAAAGAAATTAGGCTATGAATCCATAAATCACTGCCTCACTATGCAGGAATCTCAGAAATCTGCACAATACCCAAGACAGTTACAAACTGGAAAATTCCACTAGCAGCAAATAAAAGAAAAAAAGAAAAAAATGGGTATAAATGTAGATGCAAAGCTTAAAATGCCAATAGTGTTGAATACAAGGTCCTGCTTTACACAAAGTGGACAGACCATTTTGGGACAAAAACGCTCATCTATAAAGATGCAGGTTGGCAGAGTAGTGCAAGTATCTTGCAAATACTTACCAAATATAATCCTTGTCTCCATGCTCTGCTTTCTCAATTATCAGCTGGGTGTCAAACAACACAAAACCACACATAAGCAGCAAGCCGATGTACAGGTGAGCCTGTGAAACAAAGCAGAAAAAAAAATCCAAATTAGCAGTTTAACACATAGCAATCCATATGCATTTCAGATATACCCATAACCACATACCCAAGAAGGACATGCACACTGATGCCTACCTATCCCAAAAGAGCAGCTAATCACTTAATTTTACTTTCTATGGGTACTCTTTTACAACACAAGATCTGCCAGTGCTTCCCCAGATTCCTCCTGGTAGCCTGGTAGCTTATTTCACAGACTACAGAAGTTACTCTACGCCAGCTGATCTTACTCAAGCTTCATCTCCCAAATGGAAGCAAACTTTTTCTGAGCTTTCATGTTCAAGGTTAAGGAAATGCAAAACTTACTATTCTCCCTAGATTTTATCATCTGGCTAATTATGACACTGTTGACAAATACTTTTTCCATTCTATCTTAAACTGTACGTTTCTGATGCTTGTGTACATTTCCACACTTAATTCTTTGAAAGCCAGAAAATATGAAGCAATGCCACATCAACCTTATGTTATAGTCCGTACTGCGAGACGAAGGAAGGCGTAAAAATAAAATGTAGCTATGGCTAAGCACTGCTTCTTTTCAGAGCCAATTCCTTAATTTAAACAAATGTTTAAAGCACATTAAATTAGCATAACCTAACAACGTTTAAAATATATATGTAATATAATTCAGTCACGGGACATTCAGTGTTTCTACTATAAAGGGAGGCCCTCAAGTGTTGTTGCTTTAAAGGGCAATTTAACTGTTACCTTTCCACTGCAGTGCTTGTTTTCAGAGCTGTGGTTTGCAGATTTCAGTCTACCTGCTTTTACTGTATTTGTGTTTCTTCCTACTTTATTCTGCTTTTGCGTCATCTTAATAGTACTCAATTGTATTTATTACTGCTTGGTGCAACTCATTCTAAGCCTTTTAGTTTAGGCACTTGGGCTTCAAACCAGTTGTTTTACATTAAGAAGGTTTGTGGTCTGCACTGTAGTGGCAGAACAGGTAGCTGACATCCTAAGTTGGGAACTGCTGACTGAGGGCTCAGTGTCTGTTATTCTAAAAGTGTATTAATTCTGGTTTAAGCACTTGGGCTTCAGGCCAGTTATTTTACATTAAGAGGGTTCGTGGTCTGCACTCTTGTGGGAGTAGAGGCTGGACTCTGCCCTTCTGAGCTGGGAATTTCTGGTTAAAGGCTTATAGTGCCTGCATATCAGAACTGCTTCTTACTGAAAATGGTACACCTTGTTTGCTGTAGCATAGACTAGATCCAGGCCTGCTGAATCTAGCTTTGTTTGTATAACTTGAGCATTAATCCAGGCATTCTTTAAAGTATTCAGTAGTATTTACTACTGCTTGGTAGTAACTTGATTAAAGTGTAGCTATCATTCTAAGTCTTTTGGATTAAGCACTTGGGCTTCAGACCAGTTGTTTTACATTAGGAAGGTTTGTGGCCTGCACTGTGGTGGCAGGACAGGTAGCTTACATCCTTCTAAGTTGGGAAATGCTGACTGAGGGCTCAGTGTCTGTTATTCTAAAAATTAGTTCTGGTTTAAGCACTTGGGCTTCAGGCCAGTTATTTTATATTAAGAAGGTTCGTGATCTGCACTCGTGGGAGGAGAGGCTGGACTCTGCCCTTCTGAGCTGGGGATTTCTGGTTAAAGGCTTATAGTGCCTGCATATCTGAACTGTTTCTTACTGAAATTGGTACACCTTGTTTGCTGTAGCATAGACTAGATCCAGGCCTGCTGAATCTAGCTTTGTTTGTATGCTTGTTATTTTCCTGAAACACTAATTCCACCTAAAACGCGGCTTTTCAGCGCTTTTGTAGATCCCTAATGATATCTGCATTGCTTACTGTACTTATTTCCTTGTTTCACTTGAAAGAAAGTTACTGTTCATCATTTTTGCATTTAAGTTACCTGTAACACATTGCATTTAAGTTACCTGGCACTTGCTCACTAAAGCAATTATACAAGTCAGCACTAAAAAATTAAAAGCACTACACCCTCACAAACTCCCCTTGAGTACCTTGTTCCCCATTGGCCTTTTTCAATTATAAAGGAATTCCCAATACTATTCTAGCATGTCCAAAGGTCAGTTGTCAATCTCCTCTCCGGTCCAGCTGGTGAATCTGGGAATCTTGAGGCAATGTTACAACTGCCTCATGTACACAGACATCCCTCTCCTCCTAACAAATTCCAACACACGTGAGAGATGCAACCATATAGCCAAACTGGATGCTAAGCTCTCTCAACTCAGTACTGGCGTAACCAGTCAGGAGGAGAAGGAAACCACACTCACTACGATTCCAGTCTCACATACACCTACCACGACAGCAAACCAAACACAAACACACAAAAACATACTCTGAGACTCTAAATAAAAATCTGCCTAAGCAGCAGAGACCTCCAAAGCAGACACCCAAGCAACCACTACCCCAAAACAAAACACGTGCAACACATAGCTCACAAAGCCAGTGTGCCGAACAGTCACAGCCCTTAAGGCTAAACACCACACCCGATACACTTGTAATAGGTGACTATAGTCAGGCACACTGATGTCTCGCTCACCAGGCTGAACAAGGAGAAGGTCACGGTGAGCTGCCTGTCGGGCGCTAGGATCCGCCACAACACAAGCACTCAGGTCACTCCAAGGCAAGTACAAATATGACTCTGTCATTGTCCATGCTGGTGTGAATGACCCGAGACGTACCTCCCTGGACTACATGGAGACACAGGAGCTCTCTGAGCAAGTAGCCCAGGCCGGTATGACCCTGACCTTGAGTAGCATCTTACCCTCACTAAGAATGATGCCACAATATGAAGACAAGATGATCAATTTCAACAATTGGTTTAAGTATTGGTGTCATTCAAAGGGGATCCAATGCCTGTCAGCCTGGGATGACATGCTCGACAAGACACGATGCTTCGTCAGGGATGGCTTGCACCTGTCACCCCTGGGCTTTCGGATATTGGCAAAGGCTCTTGCTTCCCCCATAGTGCCTTTTTTAGGCAAGGCTCAAAAGACAAACCCACCTCCATAGGTATCACAAGGGATAAGAAACTAAGAGTAATGCTACTCAACGCCAGAAGTCTAAACCTCAAGATGCACGCACTCAAAACTCTCCTTAGCATGGAGAACATAGATATCTGTGCAGTAACAGAAACCTGGTTCAAGGCTCGCGAGAGCACCCCAGCACTACCAGGTTATACCTCATACCATGCTTTTCGGCCCCAATACTTGGACCGAACCACAAAAGGAGGGGAGTATCAGTATTCGTCAAAGATACCCACAACTCCAGGTTGGTGGCACAGCACGAAGCATCACAGATTATCCATGTGCAACTAACAGTGGGTAAAACTGCCTTCCAGTTTATAGCCTGCTACAGACCACCCTCCCAAACCCAGGAACCCCACTCGGCCTTCCTGAGAACACTGGAAAATATGAAGGTCTCTCCAAACACCATTATATTGGGCGACTTCAACTACCCAAACAGACTGGGAGCATTACTCTAGCTCCAACACCCTAGCCCAAAGGTTCCTAGAATTTATAAACTCAAATGCTATGGAACAACTTGTTACCACTCCCACAAGAGGGAAAAACATACTGGACCTGATCATCACCAACATGGGGACTCTATGCTCCAGACCAGAAGTGTATCCCTCACTGGTAAGATCAGACCATAAACTAATCTCACTGGATATTCACATCCCGACCCCACCCCTGCCCAGAAAACCACAGTGAAAAACTTCTCTAAAACAAATTTCACACTCCTCAAAACCGAGGTGGAATGCTTCACAGCCCCCGAGCCTGTGGAAAATACGGCCCAGACCGCAGAATCCTTTATAAACGCATTCTATGAACACCTTCAGGAATGCATGGATCATGCAATCCCAAATAAAACCAAGACCCAATCCTCCAAAGGCAGACATCCTGTCTGGTGGACCCCAGCCATAAACAAACTATACAATAGGAGGAGGAAGCTACTACATGATAGAGCAAAATCCCAAAAAGGGAAGGCATCTCTGATCAGTATTAGCAAAAAACTATGGGCACTCATAAAATAGTCTAAGGCCAGCTTCGAGAGAAAAATTGCACAGGACACCAAGGATAATCACAAGGCTTTCTTTAGTTATGTTAGGAACCTGGGTGGGAATTCCCAGATATGCTCAGAATTAGTCCAAAATGACAAAAAATACATCGAACCCACAGACATTGCCAACATCCTAGCTGACAGGTTTAGCGCAAACTCCTCCCCCCCCTCCCCACCAAAAGGGCAAATATCTATCCCAGCAGAGTGCTGCCCCTCCTGACATCTCAGATGCTCAGGTAAGAGCCGCCCTCTCCAAAGCAAAAAACACAGCATCAATGGGACCAGACGGTGTCCCGGGCTGCGTCCTACATGAACTCCAAGGAGTGCTAAACCCAAACATAAAACTACTGTTCAATCTCAGTGTTACTACAGGATATGTACCCAAAGAGTGGCGTACAGCAACCATGGTCCCTCTCCACAAAAGTGGTGCCTCAACGGATCCTGGAAACTATCGCCCCATAAGCCTGACTAGCTTGGTCTGCAAAGCTATGGAAAGGATCATCCTGGACCTCATAAATAAAGATATTGGGGCCCTACAGACACTGGATCCTACCCAGTTCGGCTTTGTTAAGGGCAGATCCTGCCTCTTAAACCTGGTCGATTTCTTTGAAACAGTCATAGGTTCATAGGTTGGTACTAGGCTATCAGCCCTAGGGCCTATACAATCCTAGCCATAACAATTCCCTGGCTATTTCTTCCCACATTATTTACTTTCCTAGACCCCTGTCTAGCAGGGCGACTGACATGATCCCTGGGGTGAATTTCCTTTCTCCCATCAAATCGTCAGGGTTCCTCTTGAAGAGGTCCAAAGAGGCAATCTGCTTGATGGATGCATGTATGGGCAATCTATTCCAGAGTCTGGGGAGTCTCTGGGTCAGGAACCTATCCCTCCAGCATGTTTTGTTTATTGTGATGACAAGGTTTAGATCCCTGGAGCGTGTAGCTCTGAGGGCTTGGGATTTCTTTAAGTGTAGCATGTCCAACAGCTCTGGGTTTGACATGGCCTTGTATGTTAAGCAGAGATCGCCTCCGAGTAGACGATATGCGACAAGAGTATAGCTGGAGTTTAAGGCGGTCAGCGTAAGGCATCTGCTTTAGGCCTGTGATTCTATTAGTGAGGTATTTCTGAGGCCTTTCCAGTTGTTGCAGATGTCTTGAGAGGTACATACCAAATGGGGTGTTGTATTCTATAATGGGTCTAATGAGGGATGAGTACAGTGGGACAATGATCTCCTTTTTTCTGGATGAAAAGCCCTTTGTGATGAGGTGTGCCACATAGAAGGATTTCCTGACTGTTGTGGCAATGTGGTTATCGAAGGTGAGACCACTGTCCACCTGTGTCCCTAACTCTCTTATCACACTTTGTGTTTAGTGTACTGCCACCTATATGGTAATTCATGGATACATGTTTTTTCCCCAAAGGGGATAACAATACATTTCTTGGCATTGAGCTTGAGCCCATGGCTCTGGCACCAAGCATCTGTTTCTGTAAGGCCCTTTTGTAGAGTATCCACATCATTTGGGGATTCAATAATGGCTCCCAGTTTGCAGTCATCTGCAAACTTTGTTAGCCAGAGTCCCTTAGTGTTGACCTGTACTTCAGAGAGGTAGATGCCAAACAAGAGCGGCCCCAGGACTGAACCCTGAGGTACTCCACTTGTCTGGAGGTGGAGTTGGAGTCGGCTACTTTTACAGTGTGGGTTCTATCAGTAAGCCATTTAGCAACCCATTGGGTGACATATGGATTAATGCCCAACTTAGTAAGTTTATCTATGATTCCAGAGTGGGGGATGGTGTCAAAGGCCTTGGCAAGGTCTAGATAGGCTGTGTGGACCACCTTACCCTTGTCCATGGCTCTGGAGACTGATTCAAAGACGTCAATCAGGTTCAGGAGACAAGATCGGCCCTTCACAAACCCAAACTGGGTTGGGTCCAGTGTTTGAAGGTTGCCAATGTCTTTGTATATAAGTTCCATGATAATACGCTCCAAGGCCATTGACAAGAGGAAGGTGGTCCACACAGCCTACCTGGACCTCGCAAAAGCCTTCGATACAATACCCCACTCGGCCATTATAGATAAGCTCACCAGCTTAAATATAAATCTCTATGTCACTAGATGGGTTGCAAACTGGCTCAAGGACAGAACCCACATGGTTAGAATTGCTGGAGCCATGTCAGACTCCAAACCAGTTACAAGTGGCGTCCCACAAGGCTCAGTCCTGGGACCTCTTGTTCGGTATATATTTCGCGGAGGTACAGGTCAACACGGAAGGACTGTGGCTAAGTTCGCAGATGACTGCAAACTGGGCACCATAATAGACTCTCCAGTCGACACAAGCATCCTCCAAAAGGGCCTCATAGAAACAGAACTGGTGCCAGAGCCATGGCCTCAAGCTAAACGCCAAAAAGTGTATAGTCATCCCCTTTGGCAAAAACAAAGTGCCCACAAATTACCACAGGTGGTAATCCATTAAGTACAGAATAAGTAATTAGGGACCTGGGGACCCAAGTTGATAGCAATCTCTCATTTGACAACCATGTGGCCAAAGTGGTTAGAAAAACATTTTATATAGCCCACCTAATCATGAAGGGATTCACATCTAGATCAGGGGAGGTCATCGTGCCTCTTTACTCATCCCTCAGCAGGCCCATAATTGAGTACAATGCCCCTTTTGGGATGTACCTTACCAGACACCTGCAGCAACTGGAAAGACCCCAAAAGTACCTTACCAAGAGGATCAAAGGGCTCAAACAGATGCCATATGCTGCCCGGTTAAAGAAACTCCAGCTCTACTCAGTGGCATACCGCCTGCTCAGAGGAGATCTGTGCCTGACGTATAAAGCCATGCCCAACCCTGAATTAATGGACATGCGGCACCTCAGAAAATCCAAATCCCATCGAGCTACGCGCTCGAGAGACTTGAACCTCAGCACTGAAATAAATAGGACATGCTGGAGGGACAGACTCATAACCCAGAGGCTCCCTTCACTCTGGAATAAAATCCCAGTCCAGGTTAGGCAGAGTCCCTCATTGACTCTCTTCAAGAGGAATCTTGAGTGGATGGGAGATCGTAGGTTTACCCCGGGTGTCACTTCTGTGTCACTGACAGAGGCACAGTATACTAACCTCGATAAAGGGCATAGCAAAATTAATTTAAAATGGGTGGCAAAAGCCAAACACACTCTGGCTAGGCTTATAAATGCCCTAGGGCAGATAGCCTAGTATGAACCTATGAAGTATTACAAGGGTGTAAAATAAACAAGTATGAAAATGTGCTGTGACTTGCATAAGAGTTTAAAAGTAAACCAATTATGATGAAATCAAGTTCAAAATTATGTGCAGTGTAATTAAACAGATCACTATTTACTGGTTTAACAAAGGCTGAATTACCTGCTGCATTTCCACCTCAGCAGTGTGGTATACTCAGCACTGTGCTACTCAGTCTTAATGCAAAGTTGATTTTCATCTTGGTACTGTGCTCCATGAAATTGTAACAAAAGTGCTTCTTAGCTGGGTGACAAGTTTGTTTAAAACACAGGGTTATGAAGTCCGACAACATTTTTCTAGTACCATCTGAAGACATCTCTCTAAGGGAATTGGCAGTATTGTTAAAACATGTGCCTGGAGCCTTTTCTTACCTTGATTTAGTCCCTTGAACTGCTTGACTGCACTGTTGTGCCTGGTTCTGTAGCTTCAAGTGATAATCTTAATGATCAGGCACTGTGCTTTCACACAAAGTACACCTGTGTCCTAATCACTATAATTGCAGATGTTAAAGTAGATCAATGTTGCAGTACCGATCCTTGGGTTTTCCTGATGTACAGAAGCCTGAGATTGCCAGATTCTTGGCACCATCCCAAGCCGATGGACTTCTAATTACCAATGTCTGGACACCAGGGTAAAAGAGAATCCATCAAAGTCATTTTCAGGTGTGAGCATGACCTCCCCAGATGTCTGGCTTTGGTTGAGAATGCAAAGGAGAAGGAAAAGGAATTACAGTAGGGATGAACCAAAGTGATTATAAGCAGAAAACAGTAACCGTGATGTCCCCTACAAAGTTAAGGAGTAGAAGAGTGGGAATATGTACTGCAACATTGGTCTACTTGAACATCTACAATCATAGTAAGTGGGACACAACTTTACTATTTTTTTTCAGAGTCAATATTGCAGTAATGTTCTATGAGAAGATTCCTAAAGTTTCCCTGTGGGTGGAGATGATTTTCATAAGTTTAGGAAATATTTTGTAGGATGGCAGATGTGAATCTGGTCTTGGCCCTGAAGACCTGTTAGTGTTTTGTAAAGATGCGGACGGAATTCCAAACGGCTGCCTTTAAGATTGTTTGGGAGGGACCTCCTTCAAGGAAGGCAGTGGTAGTTCACCCATGCCTGGTGGAATGGGCTCTAAAGTTGCCAGGTAAAGGCTTTCCATGGTGCAGGTAACAAACCTTGATGCAGTTTGCAATCCATTTACAAATGACTTGTTCTGAGACAGGTTTGCCCTCTGTGAAGGATAAAAAAGTTATGTACTCACCATAACGTTCATAGGTTCATAGGTTTATACTAGGCTATCTGCCCTAAGGCATTTATAAGCCTAGCCCAAATTATTGTGGCTTACGCCACCCCTTATATGAAAAAATACTGTGCCCATTAGTTTGTTGTGCCTCTGTCCAGCAGTGACCCAGAAATGATTCCCGGGGTAAACCTACGATCTCCCAACCACAGGTCTAGATTTCTCTTGAACAGAGTCAGCGAGGTGCTCTGCCTCACATGGACCGGGATTTTATTCCACAGCATAGGGAGTCTCTGAGTGATAAATCTATCCCTCCAGCACGTCCTATTTATATCCGTGCTAAGGTTTAAGTCGCTTGCTCTAGTGGTTTTGGTGGATTTGGATTTTTTGAGGTGGAGCATGTCCATTAATTCCGGGTTGGACATGGCCTTGTATGTCAGGCACATGTCACCTCTGAGCAGACGGTATGCGACTGAATAGAGCTGGAGTTTCTTCAATCTGGCAGCATATGACAGATTTTGGAGTCCCTTTATCCTTTTGGTGAGGAACTTTGGGGTCTCTCCAATTGCTGCAGATGTCGGGTGAGATACATCCCAAATGGGGCATTGTACTCGATCATTGGTCTGATAAGTGAAGAGTACAGGGGAACAATGACCTCACTAGATCTGGATGTGAATCCCTTCATGATCAGGTGGGCAATGTAGAAGGTCTTTCTAACCACTTTAGCAATGTGAGTGTCAAAAGAAAGGCCACTGTCAACCTGGGTCCCCAGGTCCCTGATAACCTCTTCTGTGCTTAGTGGATTGCCACCTATATGGTAGCTTGGGGTTACCTTGTTTTTCCCGAAGGTTATGACTATACATTTTTTGGCGTTTAACTTCAGGCCATGGCTCTGGCACCAGCTATCTGTTTCCGTGAGTCCCTTCTGAAGGATATCCGTGTCCGATGCACTTTCCACTATGGCGCCCAGTTTGCAGTCATCTGCAAACTTTGTCAGCCAAAGTCCTCCCATGTTGGCCTGTCCTTCTGAGAAGTAGATGCCAAACAATAGGGGCCAAGGACCGAGCCCTGTGGGACACCACTTGTGACCGGCTTGGAGTCTGACACAGCGCCAGCAACTCTAACCCTGTGGGTTCTGTCCTTAAGCCAGTTTGCAACCCATCTTGTGACATATGGGTTTACATTTAAGCTGGTAAGTTTTTCTACAATACCCGAGTGGGGTATTGTGTCGAAAGCCTTTGCAAGGTCAAGGTAGGCTGTATGGACTGCCTTTCCCTCATCAATGGCCTTGGTGACTATTTCAAGAAGTCGACCAAGTTCAAAAGGCATGATCTTCCCTTGACAAAGCCAAACTGGGTCGGGTCCAATGTCTGCAAGTCCCCTATATCTTTGTTTATGAGCTCCATTATGATCCTCTCCATAGCTTTGCAGACTAGACTTGTTAAGCTTATGGGGCGGTAATTACCAGGGTCCGTAGAGGCGCCACCTTTGTGGAGTGGGACCACAGTTGCCGCACGCCACTCCTTGGGCACGATCCTGTGGTAAGGCTGAGATTAAACAGCTGCCTTATGTGCGGGTTTAATTCCTCATTTAGCTCGTGTAGCACACAGCCGGGGACACCATCCGGTCCCATTGATGCTGTGTTTTTAGCTTTAGAGAGAGCAGCTTTCACCTGCGCATTTGAGATGTCCGGGAGGCTACACTCGGCTGGGATAGTTATCTCTCCTTTAGGGGGGGAGAGGGGGTAAAGTTTGCACTGAACCTGTCTGCCAGTATGTTGGCAATGTCTGTGGGTTCAGTGATTTTTGTATCATTTTGGACTAATTCTGAGCATATCTGTGAGTTTCCACCCAGGTTCCTAACATAGCTGAAAAAGGCCTTATGATTGTCCTTTGAATCCATGGCAATTTTTCTCTCAAAATTGGCCTTAGTTGATTTTATGAGTGCTCGTATTTTTTTACTAATAATGATCAGGGGTGACTTCCCTTTTATGGATTTTGTTCTATCATGTAATAGCTTTCTCCACTTATTGTAAAGTTTGTTAATGGCTGGGGTCCACCAGACTGGACGTTTGCCCTTTGTGGAAAGAGTCTTGGTTTTATTTGGGATTGCCTGATCCATGCAGTCCTGGAGGTGTTCATAGAAGGCATTTGTAAGGGCTTCCGCAGCTTGGGTTGTGGTTTCCTCTGACTCAGGGGCCTTGAAGGATACCACACCAGTCTTGAGTAGTGTGAAGTTTGCTTTAGAGAAGTTCTTCACTATGGTCTTTTTTGTTTGGGGTGGGGACGGGATGTGGATTTCCAGTGAGATTAGTTTATGATCAGATCTTACCAATGAGGGATATACTTCCGGTGTGGAGCATTTTGTCCCCATGTTTGTGACAATGAGATCTAGTATATTTTCTCCTCTCGTGGGAACAGTGACTAGCTGTTCCATGGCATTTGAATTTATGAACTCCAGGAACCGTTGGGCTAGAAAGTTAGGGCTTGAGTAATGTTCCCAGTCTATATTCGGTAGTTGAAGTCACCCAATATGATGGTGTTTGGAGATACATTTATACCCTCCAGTGTCTTCAGGAAGGCTGTGTGGGGTTCCTGAGTTTGAGAGGGTGGCCTGTAGCATGCTACAATTTGTAGAGCAGTTTTGCCTATTGTTAGTTGCACCTGGATGGTTTCCAAGCTTCATGCGTTGCCACCAACCTGGAGGTGTGAGTATCCTTTATGAATATGGATACACCCTCCTTTTGTGGAGTGGTCCGGGTTTTGGGGCCGAACGCATGATATGAGGTAAAACCTAATAGTGCCGGGGTGCTCTCAGGAGCCTTGAACCAGGTTTCAGTTACAGCACAGACATCGATGTTCTCCATACTGAGAAGGGCCTCGAGTGCGTGCATTTTGAGATTTAGACTTCTGGCATTGAGCAGCATTACCCTCAATTTCTTCCCATTTTTGTTTTCTAGGGTGGTAGGTTTAGAATTTGAGCCTTGCCTAAAAAGGCACTATGGGGTGGCAAGAGCCTTAGCCAATATCCGAATCCCAGGGTGACAGGTGCAAGCCGTCCCTTGCGAACAGCGTGGCTTGTCAAGCATGTCATCCCAGGCAGACAGACACTGGATCCCCTTTGAATGACACCAGACATTAAGCCAATTGTTAAAGCTGATCATCTTGTCTCTATATTGTGGCATCATTCTTGGTGAAGGAAGGATACTGCTCAGGGTTAGGGTCATACCTGCCTGGGCTACATAATCAGAGAGCTCCTCTATGTCTCTTTTCATGCAGTCCAGGGAGGTACGTCTCAGGTCGTTCACACCAGCATGGACAATGACTGTCATATTTGAACTTGCTGTGGAGTGACCCGAGTGCTTGTGTTATGTGGCGGATTCTAGCGCCCGATAGGCAGCTTACTGTGACCCTCTCCTTGTTCAGCCTGGTGAGTGGGACGTCAGTGTGTCTGACTATGGAGTCACCTATGACAAGTATGTTTGGTGTTGTATTTGGCCTTAAGGGCTGTGACTGCTTTGCACACTGCTTTTGTGGTTTATGTGTTGCTTGTGGGGTGTCTTGAGGTAGCAGTTGTTTGGGTGTCTGCTTTGGAGGCCTCTGCTGTTTAGGTAAATTTTTACTCAGAGCCTCCGAGTATGTCTTTGTGTGTTTATGTGTTTGATTCAGTGGAGTGGTAGCATTATGTGAGGCTGGTTTTGTGGTGTGTGTAGTTGCCTTCTCCTCCTGTCTGGTCTTGCCAGTCCTGAGTTGAGAGAGCTCAGCCTCCAGTTTGGCTAAATAGCTGCATCTCTCGCAAGTATTTGTGTTATGTGGGAGGAGGAGAGGGTTGTCTGTGTACATGAGGCAGTTATAACATTGCCTCAAGATTCCCAGATTCACCAGCTGGACCGGAGAGGAGATTGACAACTGACCTTTGGACATGCTAGAATAATATTGGGAAATCCTTAATTGAAAACAAGGGCCAGTGGGGAGTGAGGGTGTAGTGCTTTTAATTTTTAGTGCTGACTTGTATAATTGCTTTAGTGAGCAAGTGCCAGGTAACTTGAGTGCAATGTGATACAAGTAACTAAATGCAAAACGACAAACAGTAACTTTCTTTCAAGTGAAACAAGGAAATAAGTACAGTAAGCAATGCAGATATCACTAGTGATCCACAGAAGCTGAGAAGTTGCGTATTAGGTGAATTAGCTTCCAGGGAAATAACAAGCAAACAAACAACAAGTATATAAACAAAGCTAGATTCAGTAGGCCTGGATCTAGTCTATGCTAGAGCAAACAAGGTGAACCAATTTCAGTAAGATACAGTTCAAATATTCAGGCACTATAAACCTTTAACCAGAAAATTCCCAGCTCAGAAGGGCAGAGTCCAGCCTCTTCTCCCACAAGAGTGCAGACCACGAACCTTCTTAATGTAAAATAACTGGCCTGAAGCCCAAGTGCCTAAACCAGAACTAATACACTTGGACACTGGGCTCTCAATCAGCAGTTCCCAACTTAGAAGGATGAAAGCTACCTGTCCTGCCACCACAGTGCTTGCCACAAACCTTCCTAATGTAAAACAACTGGTCTGAAGCCCAAGTGCTTAATCCAAAAGACTTGAATGATAGCTACACTTTAATCAAGTTACAACCAAGCAGTAATAAATACCATTGAATACTTTAGAGAATGTCTGGATTAGTGCTCAAGTTACACAAACAAAGCTAGATCCAGCAGGCCCGAATCCAGTCTATGCCACAGCAAACAAGGCGCACCAACTTCAGTAAGAAACAGTTCAGATATGCATGCACTATAAGCCTTTAACCAGAAATTCCCAGCTCAGAAGGGCAGAGTCCAGCCTCTCCTCCCACAAGAGTGCAGACCACAAACCCTCTTAATGTAAAATAACTGGCTTGAAAGCCCAAGTGCTTAAACCAGAATTAATACACTTTTAGAATAACAGACACTGAGCCCTTATCAGCAGTTCTCAACCTAGAAGGATGTAAGCTACCTGTTCTGCCACAACAGTGCAGACCACAAACCTCTCAGTGCAAAACAACTAACTGGTCCGAAGCCCAAGTGTTTAAACCAAAAGGCTTAGAATGAGTTACACCAAGCAGTAATAAATACAATTGAGTATTTTAAGATGATGCAAAAGTAAAAAGAAGTAGGTAAAAACACAAGTACAGTAAAACAAGATGAAATTTTTTTTTTTTTTTTTTTCTGAACAAGTGCTGAGATCAAAGAAACAGATTTGAGTGCTGAAACTAGAAAACTGGCTAGTTACAAGAAAAAAAAACAAGCTAGAAGGCTTCCCTCAAACACAGAAGGGCTTGGGGGCTCAGAAGCCTACAAATAGTCTGTACCACTTAACAAGAAAGGCAGGAAATAAGCTTAATTTTTTTTTTCTATTTCCCAGATGCTCTCTTTGTACACAGTAGGAGTGCCTGAAATCAGAATATGATCTCACTGCACTCAGTTGAGTGAGCAAATGAGATGGGCCCAGAGGCAGGCTGAGGGGCGGGCAGTTTCAATGCCACTAAGATTAACACCAAAACAAAAACAGGGCGGTGGGTGGGAATAACTGAAGAGCAGAATAACCAGTTAAAAATTCCTTCAACACTCCTTCATACACAGTTTAAATCAATTTAAATACTGTATTTTTTAAAAAAAAGTGCATAAAAAGGTACTTAAATTCTCTTATACGTCCAGTTGAATATAACCAAGTTCTTAGCTTGCCAAGCTGAAGTTTTAAAGCAGGAATTATTTCACATGCACCAGTTTAAATATGCAAGGACAGGAAATCAATGAATGTGGCTACCCCACACCTGTAATTACTAGCAAATAACAAAATTCAGCCAACACTAGCTTTTAGTTCAAGTTACTGAAGAGCAGAATAACCAGTTAAAAATTCCTTCAACACTCCTTCATACACAGTTTAAATCAATTTAAATACTGTATTTTTTAAAAAAAAGTGCATAAAAGGTACTTAAATTCTCTTATACGTCCAGTTGAATATAACCAAGTTCTTAGCTTGCCAAGCTGAAGTTTTAAAGCAGGAATTATTTCACATGCACCAGTTTAAATATGCAAGGACAGGAAATCAATGAATGTGGCTACCCCACACCTGTAATTACTAGCAAATAACAAAATTCAGCCAACACTAGCTTTTAGTTCAAGTTACTGAAGAGCAGAATAACCAGTTAAAAATTCCTTCAACACTCCTTCATACACAGTTTAAATCAATTTAAATACTGTATTTTTAAAAAAAAAAGTGCATAAAAAGGTACTTAAATTCTCTTATACGTCCAGTTGAATATAACCAAGTTCTTAGCTTGCCAAGCTGAAGTTTTAAAGCAGGAATTATTTCACATGCACCAGTTTAAATATGCAAGGACAGGAAATCAATGAATGTGGCTACCCCCACACCTGTAATTACTAGCAAATAACAAAATTCAGAGTTGTTCCATCTCGCCTTCATTCTTCACCGATGGGTTCGGAGTCGATCCTCGGCTCAGACACAGCCAACTAGCAAGCTCAAAGTTTTCCAGTAGCTCGAGACCTAGCCCCTTATCCCACAATGCACTGCTGTAATTACTTCAGATCTTGTTTGCTGCGTACCATATAGTGATACTATAATTATTCTGTCTAGGAATGAAAAACCAGGATGAAGACAGGCTCCAGGTCAACTGCCAGCCAGGAGGGAGGGACGTGAGAATGAAGGCGAGATGGAACAACTCACATGGAATGTTATGGCGAGTACACAACTTCTTCATGTGAAGTTTTTCAATCGCGCCTTTCATTCTTCACTGATGGGTAGCGTCCCTAGCACCCTAACCCTGGGTGGCTCACAAAAGTACACTCTTCAGAACCGTAGAACCAAATAAAGCCCTGTCCATGGAGACCTTATCCACTTTGTAATTAAAAAAGTGTGAGGTTTAAACCATGTGGCTGCTCACAGATGAAGTCTAGACGTAATTTGGCTTGAAAGGCTGAAGAGGTAGAAACTGCTCTGGTTGAATGAGCCTTCACCTTACTAGACAAGGGCATGTTATGACAAGAATAGATGTAAGTGATAAAAAACAGACAGCCACTTAAGAGTTGTTTTGGCGACTGGTTTACCTTTCCTGGCCTCAGAAAAGGACAGAAAAAGCTTAACTGAGTTCCTAATCTCTTTTGTTCTGTCTGGATAAAATCTAGGTTGTCTGTGAACATCAAGTTTGTACAACATATATTCTAATTTGTTGGTGTGATTAGGGAAGAAAACAGGCAACTCAATGACTTGATTGATTTTAATCTCTGAACATACTTTAGGCAAAAAGGATGGGTTTGTCCTGAGAGATACTCTGTCAGCATGAAAGACCATATAAGGAGGCTTGATTGATAGGGCATGGAGCTCTTGATGCTCTGCGGGCTGAAGTGATGGCTACTAGGAAGATAGTTTTCCACAATAGAAATTTTAGCTCACAAGATGATGCAGGCTCAAAGGGAGGAAGAATGATGCGAGATAACAAAATTCAAATTCCAGGGAGAATAAGGAGTTTTCACTGGAGGCCTCATGTGAAAGGAACCTTTTAGAAAAGCTTTAGACAATTGGTGAGCCATAATATTCAATCCATCAATCCCTAGATGGAAATTAGATCTAGCAGCTAGTTGTGCCCACACCATAGCAGCAGCTGCATCTTTGTTGAAAATTTCTGTCAAGAATTGTAAAACAGAAGACAATGGTGCTTGGTAAGGGTCAATATTATGGTAGGAAGCCCAAATGGAAAATCTCTTCCACTTACTACAATACAACCTTTCTAGTGGAAGGCTTATGGGAAGCCAACAAAATTTGACTAGTTTTTGGGAAAGATTATGAAGCCTGGCTACGCGGGGAATTGGAACAGCCAAGCAGTTAGCTTCAGTGTCTGCAATGAAGGATGGAGTTCCCCTGACAGATGTGTCCATAAGTCCGGAACTGGGTCCAGGATCAATGGGTCTTCCAGAATGTGATGGTAAAGAAATTGACACCAAATCTGAAGAAGCCAATGAGGGGCTATAAGGATGACTGTCCATCCCAGCAACTTTGCTTTCTGTAAAAATCTGAGTATTGGAGGAATTGGGGGGAAAAGCGTAGAGGAGACCCGGGGGCCAATCATGGACAAGAGCATCCCTCAGGGACTGACCTGTCAGGAGAATCAGGGCAAAATAGCTTTTGCATTTGTTGTTGATATGACTGGCAAACAGGTCGCACAAAGGCTGGCCCCATTTGCAGAAAATCCTCTCTGCAATCTCTGGTTTGAGGGACAATTCGTGGGGCAATAAAATTGCCCTGCTCAGTTTGTCCGCTATGACGTTGGATTTGCTCGGGATGTGCATTGCTATAAGAAAGCGCTGGGGTGACACTGCCATACTCCGAGGGCTTCTCGGCAAAGGGAATAAGACTTGGTCCCGCCTTGCTTGTTCACGTACCAGACCACTGACATGTCTGTCTGCATTGCAATTCTCCCTAAAGGAAGAGTCCTGAAAGTATTGCAACGCTAGAAGTACTGCTCTCATCTCCAAGATACTGATATGCAGATGTGATTCTTGATCTGTCCATGTGCCTTGGGCAGTCTTTCTCCGGAAATGCCCCCCCATCAGAGAAGCGTCCGTGGTCACAGTGGCAACTGGAGGGGGTAGCATGAAGGGACGTCCTATTGTGACATGGAGATGTCAACCACCAATGAAGATCCTTCTTGTAAGAATTCGTTACCGGGATTGTGCGATTCATTGGACGTTTTTGGTAAGACCACTGTGTGAATAGGAGCCATTGAAGAATCCTCATATGCATCCTTGCTAACGAGATTGCCAATACTGCTGCGGCCATCAAGCCTAGTACTTTCAGTAACCTCTGCAGCTGGTGCTCTGTTCTTTGATACCAAGGATGTGATGTGTTGGCAAAAAATACAAACCCGTTCTGGTGGAAGATGAAGAGTGGTGGTTGACGTGTCTAAATCTGTCCCTATAAAAACGATATGTTGCGATGGCAACAAGGCAGACTTTTCGAAGTTGACTGTAATGCCTAGCTGATTGCAGAGTGTCAGAGTAGCCTCTCTTGCTTGAAGAAGTTGATGCCCGGTGGTGTGGAGGTAAGGAGCCAATAGTCTAAGTACGGAAACACCAGGAATCCTAGATGCCTCAGGTGAGCCGTGACTACTGCCCTGCACTTGAACACTCTGGGGACTGTAGTGAGACCAAAGGGCAGAGCTCGGAATTGATGATGATTGGCTCCCAGCCGGAAACGCAGGTGATCCCTGGATGGTTTGGCCATCTTTATGTGGTAGTACGAATCCTTAAGATCGATCAAGCACATCCAATGGTCTTTCGCTAAAAAAAAAAGGGAAGTATGGACTGTAGCGTGACCATTCGGAACTTCTTTCCTCACAAATTGGTGGAGTCTGAGATCCAAAATGGGTCTCCAGTCCCCCGTTTTCTTTGAACCAAAAAGAATCTTGAGTAAGTTCCAAATCCTGCTTGGTCAGCCGGGACTGGCTGGATGACTCTTTTATAGCAACTGGCGTACCTCTATTGTTGCTTGTTCCCTGTGACTGGGTGGAACGTCCAGGATTTGTTTGATGGGATGGGGCTTTGTGGAGAATGGTACGAAATACCCTATGGAAATTATACTTTCTACCCAATTGTCATTTGTTATACCTAGCCAGACTTCTGGGTACAATGACAAGCGATCCCAGACTGTCTCCAGAGTAGGACAGCCGGGCCTCCCTTCAGGAGCACTGGTAGGACTGACCAGAGAAGTGATCCGTCACCCTGGTGTTGCGCACCCCCTCTGCCACGAGAGCGGTGTCTTCCATTGTAACCCCCTCCTCTGCCTCTGGAGGGGGGCTCTGTGTGTCTTGAAAGGCTACTTGTGATTTCCAGAACCACATCTTTCCTCCCCTCTGACCTTTAGGATAGGGTCGAATGGGGGTGGAAAAACTGACTCCGATGGCAGAGTCTTTCCCTCTTGTTCACACGTGGTCAAAGTCTCCTTCACCTTTGGCCCAAGCAAGGATGAGCCATCAAACTGGGTATTCATAACGGAAGACTTGAAGGGTTCCGCAAAGGAACAGAGTCGCATTCAGGCATGCCTACGAAGAGCAATTCCTGTACCTGCAGCTCTACACGAACCATCAGTTGCGCAAGATACGAGACGCATGGACGAGTTAACTACTGAATTAAGGGTAGCGAGCTGGGTAGCAACTTTGTCGGATACACTCGTAGCTACAGCACCCTGAAGACCATCTCCCAACTCCTTAAGGAGATCTCTCTGCAGTCTGGTAAAATGGGTCAAGTAGTTCAGTGATCTGAGTGAGAAAGTTGCTGGACTAAACATGCATTTCCCATATCTATCCATGATCCTGGATTCTCTGTTAGGAGGACTGATAGACGAGGAAGTCTCAGACATTTCCTTTTTGGTGGCTGCCGCCATCACCATGGCATCAACAGGGACTCCCTTGCTCAAAAAGAATTTATCTACGGCAGCAGAAATATACTTATTAGGCCTCCTAGGGACAGGTTCCATAGATTCTGGTGACTCCCACGCCCTACGAGAGGCCAGATCCATAAGCTCATCGTAGGACAGAGACACCCAAGAGGTGGAAGGTTGAGACCCGAACGCCTTCAGGAGAACAGACTTGTCCTCAGTAGGGCTCTTGGACTGCCAATCCCCCCTCTGCCTTAGAATTTCAAGAATTGCCACGAAGGAAGGAGATGTCCCCAGAGGGGGATTTAGGGGACCCTTCTGATTCATCCAAGTCGTTGTCTGATGTTAGACTCCTGTGGGGAGTCCAAATGTCTCCTCTTGTATAATCTCTTACTGGGAACTTCTTCAGGGGGAGCCTCTGGAGAGGTCTCAGAAGAGCAGGGAGCGCCCTGTGGGGCTACCTGAGGCTCTGGGTCTTCACGCTTGTGATGACGGAGGAAACAAACTGAAAGGCACTTTTGGGGAGGAAGAGTGCCAGACCTGGAGATGAGGAAGTCTTAGGAGACCACACTTGCCTCGTGGCTTCGAACGCACCATGGCTCCGATAAGTAGACTGATCATGAGGAGCCGCGATCCCCTCCAGCACCGAAGCCGTGGGC
>NC_056743.1:1017400759-1017403259 GCF_019279795.1 Protopterus annectens
TGGGTGTTGCACTGGTTCTGGGTTTGGAGTGAAAAGACCTGGAAGAGGCAGGAAAGGACAGATTCTTAGATGGCCAATGCCTACTAAATCTTGGAGGCTGTATTTGCAGGAAATATTTAACAGTTTGCACAGATTTAGCTTTTTCCTCCATCTTTTTGAGTACTTCTGCTCTGTTGCCAAACAGACGGTCCAGGATTAAGGGAGCATCCAGCAATTTAGCTTTAAAATGGTCTGGCAAAGACTGCTCCTTAAGCCAAGCATGCCTTTCTAAGTACAGACCCAGTGACAGCAGCCCTGCAAGATGCTAGTGAATCAAAACCACACTGCAAAGTATGCTTCTCAACTTGTTCAGCAGAATGCAATAAATCCTGTAAATCCTTATTTTCAGCACAGTCAGGAATCATCATTTTCTGTTTAAGCAATCCAATAATATGCTGCTGATACTTAAACATATGAAACTGGCAGTTTAAGGCCCTAATGGCCAAGGTTGCAGAAGTGGATACCTTATTACCCCATCTATCCAGCACCTTGGAATATCTATCAGAGGGGGTAGGATTTTTGGCAGTAGTAGCCTTAATGCCCTTGGGTCCCTGTGAAATGGTCTCAAGATCTGCAGTAGGATTTTTAAAGAGGAACTTGCGAGAGTCAGGAACCCTGTAATACCTATCTGGTTTTCTGGGAGTAGAAGGCAAGGAGTCTGGGGCCAAGCTAGATTACAAAAAGGCATTATCAACAATGTCCAGTACAAGGTGGATAGCTAAAGGCCTGTGTTGAGGCAGGAGTAAGAAATCCTTAAGCCTCTTTTTAGAATCAAAGTAAACCTGGCTTTCCCAGCGAAAATGCTCCTTAAGAGTATGCAAGGTTTCACCAAAAGAGATCCTCTGGAGGGGAAGCAGAGGGAATAGAGTCCTCTGCATCAGAGTGCTCATAGGTAGGGTAAATCCTGGTCAAGAGAGGAAACAGAAATTTCAGAATCATGATCATAAGAATCATAATCAGATTCATTCCTAGGTCTCTTAGAAGGGGAAGGCTAGCTTCCCCTGATTAAAGTAATAAGGTCTTCAGCCATTCTTCTCATTTGTTTAGGCATAGAGGCCTGACCATGCGGTCTAGGCGTCTGTTTTCTAGGCATGGATAGAGTTTTAGGCCTTGAAGAAAAAGATTGCGTCAGTTTAATATGCAAGTCAGTAGACCTGAATACACCCTCAAGCACAGCGGCTCCAGACCCATCCAAGGTAGAGACATCCGCAGGTTCCACAGTTGAAGCATCTCTTGGCATACCGGACTCCGAATGGATCTCAGTAGAGGCCTGCGAATCTGAAGTAGCAGGTATCAGGGGCTGCAAAAGCACCTCACTGAGTACTGGCGAACTGCGACTAGCTTAGAAGCATCAACAGCTTTGGACCTAGGCAGCCTTTCTCTGTTTTTATCCTTGCATTTTTTCGGAATGTTGTTAGGTGGCTAACCAAAGCCATATCTGGTAATTGAACAGAGTACCAAAATATTTAGAAGTGTAAATAAACAGACGACAAATAGTTTGCCGTTTAAATAAAGGCACAAAACCGATGAGATACGTCGTGGTCAGGGCTTAGGCAAGGAATACAGTACGAATCAAAATCTTTGAGGTATTTGCTTTCCACTAGAAATACAATTATTGACTTTTATTGACATCTGTTTAGAGCAAGAAAGTTTCCCCAACAGGGTACTTAGCTTTAGTTGAAGACTTTGGTTCTGAAACTCAAAAATTTCAGGAGTCGGCTGACCAGCACTTGCGAACTGCTTCTGCTTCGGGCACGGCAAGAAAGACTGATGTAATGGTGTCGGCTGCATGCTTTACACCCCTGACGACCTGACGTCATGGAGGATGAGAACACAACAGACGCACAACCCAAGACTCTGATAATCAGGCCGACTGAGGGCTACTACAAGCAGATAAGCCAAAACGTGATGACTGCAACAGTGAAACACGAAGAACATCCTCCCCTCTCTGAGGGGGACAAAAGAAAGCCCCCTTATGCAGACACAACATTGGTTATCAGTATAATGTTTGGTCCGTCAGTCCTGATCTTTATAAGTATTATAGGAATCAAGGGTAAGGAAGGAAAAGCAAACCAGAACCAAGAGTTCAAGCAAAAGAAAAGGCATTTATTTTCCATGCTCCCCCTTGCTGTGATTTGGAGCAGAATCTCAAAAGTTGTTTGTTGTGGTGAAAGGCAAAAAAGTCTATAGAGGGGGATCACCAAGAGAGTGTAGAGATCCAGAAATGCCTCTTTTCAACATACTTTTGTTTTGGGCTGTAGTCTGTGATGTACAACGCTACAAGGGTATGCCAAAAGTCTTTAAGCTAACAGCCAGCAAGGGTGCATGGTGTGCAAGATAAAGTCCCTCCCTGCTTATGTGGTCTGTCCAAATTTGCAGAGTTCCTGGGCTGAAATGTTGTCAAAGCTTTTACGACTATGAAGACTGTCAGCATTTCTTTTAAACTATCTATCTCCACACA
>NC_056743.1:1017415759-1017465759 GCF_019279795.1 Protopterus annectens
GGACGGCTTGCACCTGTCACCCCTGGGCTTCTGGATATTGGCAAAGGCTCTTGCCACCCCCATAGTGCCTTTTTAGGCAAGGCTCAAATTCTAAACCTACCACCCTAGAACACCAAAAAGGAAAAAACTAAGGGTAATGCTGCTCAATGCCAGAAGTCTCAATCTCAAGATGCACGCACTCGAGGCCCTTCTCAATATGGAGAACATCGATGTCTGTGCTGTGACAGAAACCTGGTTCAAGGCTCCTGAGAGCACCCCAGCACTAACAGGTTTCACCTCATATCATGCTCCGCCCCAAAATCCGGACAACACCAAGAAAGGAGGGGTGTCCATATTCATAAAGGACACCCACACCTCAAGGTTGGTGGCAACGCACGATGCATCGGAGACCATCCAGGTGCAATTAACCATAGGCAAGACTGCTCTGCAATTTGTAGCATGTTACAGGCCACCCTCTCAAACTCAGGAACCTCACATGGCCTTCCTGAAAACATTGGAGGGATAAATGTATCTCCAAACACCATCATACTAGGTGACTTCAACTACCCTAATATAGACTGGGAACACTACTCAAGCCCAACACTCTAACCCAAAGATTCCTGGAGTTCATAAACTCAAATGCCATGGAACAACTAGTCACCATCCCCACAAGAGGAGAAAACATACTTGATCTCATCATCACGAACATGGGATCAAAATGTTCAACACCGAAGTATACCCTCACTGGTGAGATCAGATCATAAACTAATCTCGCTGGAGGTCCTCATCCGCCCCACCTGAAACAAAAAGACCACAGTGAAAAACTTCTCAAAAGCCGATTTCACACTTCTAAAAACTAGTGTGGTCTCCTTTAAGGCCCCTGAGCCAGTGGTAAACATTACTCAAACCGCTGAATCACTTACAAATGCCTTCTACCAGCACCTACAGGACTGCATGGATCAGGCAATCCCAAACAAAACGAAGACTCTCTGTACCAAAGGCAAGCGCCCAGTCTGGTGGACCCCAGCCATAAACAAGCTCTACAACAAAAGGAGGAAGCTACTACAAGATAGAGCAAAATCCTTGAAAGGTAAGACACCTTTGATCATTATAAGTAAAAACTAAGAGCTCTCATAAAATCATCCAAGGCAAATTTTGAGAGAAAAATCGCCAAGGACTCTAAAGAGAATCATAAGGCCTTCTTTAGCTATGTTAGAAACCTAGGAGGAAACTCCCAGATATGCTCAGAATTAGTTCAAAATGATGTGAAAATTACTGAACCTACACACATTGCCAACATACTGGCTGACAGGTTCAGTGCAAACTTCCCCTCCCTACCCAACCAAAAGGAGAGATATCTATTCCAGAGGACTGTAGCCCCCCAAACATCTCCAACGCCCAGGTGAGAACTGCCCTCACTAAGGCAAAAAACACAGCATCCATGGGACCGGATGGTGTCCCCGGCTGTGTGCTTCATGAACTCAACGAGGAATTAAACCCACAGTTAGGACAGCTGTTTAATCTTAGCCTCACCTCAGGATACGTACCCAAGGAGTGGCGCACGGCGACTGTGGTCCCACTTCATAAGGGCGGTGCCTCCACAGACCCTGGAAATTACCGCCCCATTAGCTTGACAAGCCTCATCCGCAAAGCCATGGAGAGGATCATAATGGAACTCATAAACAAAGACATAGGGAACTTGCAGACTTTGGATCCAACTCAGTTTGGCTTTGTCAAAGGCAGATCCTGCCTCTTAAACTTGGTTGACTTTTTCGAGACAGTCACCAAGGCCATTGATGAGGGAAAGGCAGTCCATACAGCCTACCTCGACCTGGCAAAGGCCTTCGACACAATACCCCACTCAGGTATCATCGAAAAACTCATCAGCTTGAATGTAAACCCATACATCACAAGATGGGTTGCAAACTGGCTAAGTGACAGAACCCACAGGGTCAGAGTTGCTGGAGCCATGTCAGACTCAAAGCCTGTCACAAGTGGTGTCCCACAGGGCTCAGTCCTGGGTCCACTCTTGTTCGGCATCTACTTTTCTGAAGTACAAGCAAACACAGGAGGGTTATGGCTGACAAAGTTTGCAGACGACTGCAAACTGGGCCATAGTCGAAAACACATCTGACACAGATATCCTCCAGAAGGGCCTCACAGAAACGGATAACTGGTGCCAGAGCCATGGCCTGAAGTTAAACGCCAAAAATGCATAGTCATACCCTTCGGGAAAAACAAGGTTACCCCTAGCTACCATATAGGTGGCAATCCACTGAGCACAGAAAAGTCATCAGAGATCTGGGGACCCAGGTTGACAGTAGCCTTCGCTTGACACTCATGTTGCTAAAGTAGTTAGGAAAACCTTCTATATCACCCACCTGATCATGAAGGGATTCACATCTAGATCAAGGGAGGTCATCGTCCCCCTGTACTCATCACTTATTAGACCTATGATTGAGTACAATGCCCGCTCGAATGTATCTGACCAGACACCTGCTGCAGCTTGAAAGGCCCCAAAAGTTCCTCACCAAAAGGATAAAGGGTCTCAAAAATATGTCTTATGCTGCCCGACTGAAAGAACTCCAGCTCTATTCAGTCTCATACCGCTTGCTCAGAGGTGACCTGTGCCTGACATATAAGGCCATGTCAAACCCAGATGTGATGAATATGCTTCACCTCAAAAATCTAGATCCCTCAGAACCACAAGGGCGGAGACTTAAACCTTGACACGGTTATAAATAGAACGTGCTGGAGGGACAGATTCATCACCCAGAGACTCCCTATGCTGTGGAACAAAATCCCGGTACATGTGAGGCAGAGCACCTCTCTGGCCTTGTTCAAGAGGAATCTTGACCAATGGATGGGAGATTGCAGATATACCCCAGGGATTACTTCAGTGTCACTGCTTGACAGAGGCACAGCAAAATGATAGGCATAGTTTTTATTCAAACTAAAGGGGTGGTGAAAGCCACATAACTATGGGCTAGGCTTATAAATGCCCTTGGGCAGATAGCCTAGTATGAACCTATGAACCTAATTACCCAAAATGGCCAATGAACTACAAGTTACTGTCTTAAACCACGCCTCTGAGGACAAACAGGCAGCTGCTCAGTACTCCCCACTCTCACTGTTGAGTAAAGAAACTTCCCCCTGACCAAACAAAGAAAATGGAAAAGTACAGGAACCAAGACAAAAGCCCAGGGATCAGCAAAATCTGATCACTGGAACAAACTAGCCAGGAAAGTTAGGAGAACAAGAACATTTTTTTGTTTTTTTTTTCAAATTTTTTTTCAGACAGAAAACACAATAAATGCTTTGCTTTTCGATTAAATGCCATCAAAAGCTAGTACACTTGAGTGTATTAGCCTGTAGTTTAACTTTTAAGCAAACTTAAACTAAGAAGTGCAACCAACAATTAAAGCTTATAAAAACAGGGAAACAGGTAATACCACTATAAAATAGACAGAAAAACAGTCGTCGAAAAGCACAAATGGTCGAAAAATGCAAGAAAAAAAATACTTAAAATCTGGAAAGTTGCTTTTTCTGTTCTCTGCTGCTCTAGGAACTCTGCTGGATACCACGAGGAGCTGTGCTGAGTTCTCTACAGGAGGTCAAGTACAGGAGGGATAGCTAAAAGCCTGTGCTGGGGCAGGAGTAAGAAATATCTAAGCCTCTTTTTAGAATCAGAGTAATCCTGGCTTTCACAACAAAAATGCTCCCTAAGAGTATGCAAGGTTTCATCAAAAGAGAAATCCTCTCTGGGGAGAAGCAGAGGGAATAGAGTCCTTAGCATCAGAATCCTCAGATAGATGAGGGTAAATCCTGGTCATCAGAAAAAACAGAAATTTCAGAATCTTGGTCAGAAGTATCATAAGCAAACTCAGTCCTAGGTCTCCGAGGGGGAAGGTTGGCTTCCCCCGATTAAAATAATAAGGTCTTCAGCCATTCTTGTTTGTTTTTTAGGAATAGAGGCCTGACCATGCGGTCTGGGCGTCGGTTTTCTAGGCATGGTTCAAGTTTTAGACCTTGAAGAAGATGGCACCCGTTTAATATGCAAGTCAGTAGGCCTGAATACACCCTCAGAAGCCAGTGCTTGCACATCCAAGGTAGAGACATCCGCAGGTTCCACCAGTTGAAGCATCTCGCGGCATACCAGACTCCAAACAGGTCCCAGTAGAGGCCTGCAAATCTGAAGTAGCTAGTATCAGGGGCTGCGAAAGCACCTCACTGAGTACCGGCGCACTAGCGACTGGCTTATAAGCGTCGTCAGCAGCTTTGGACGTAGGCAGCCCGTCTCAGTCTTTATCTTTGCGTTTTTTCAAAATGTCGGTAGTCAGATGGCTTACCAAAGACATATCTGGGGAATTGAACCGAGCACCAAAATATTTAGAAGCGAAAATATAAAGACGACGAATAGTTCGTTGTTTAAATAAGGCACAAAACAGACAGCGAGGTACGCCATGGTCAGGGCCTAGGCAAGGAATACAGTACGAATGGAAATCTTTACGAGATATTTGCTTTCCACAAGAAATGCAATTATTTACTTTTACTGACATCGGTTTAGAGCAAGAAAAAAAAAAGTTTCCCCAACAGGGTACTTAGCTTTAGTTGAAGACTTCGGTTCTGAAACTCGAAAACGAAAATTTCAGGAGTCGGCTGACCGGCACTTGCGAACTGCTTCTGCTTTGGGCACTGCACGGCAAAAGAGACTGATGTAATGGCATCAGCTGCATGCTTTATATCCCCGACTACCTGGATGTCATACGCAGGATCCAAGAAGACTTTGTTAATCAGGCCGACTGAGGTCTACTGCAAGCAGATAACCCAAATGTGATGATTGAAACAGTGAAACATGAAGAACAAATACTCTGGAACAAACTACCTATCAAACAAAAGTCCTCATTAGCACTCAAGAAAAATCTTGATGATTGGATAGGAGATAGGAAATTCACCCCGGGGATAATTTCTGTGGCTCTGCTTGACAAGGGCACAGGAAAATAATTTTCTTGGGTGGCAAAAGCCAGGGTACCGTTTCGCTAGGCTTATGTAGGACCTAGGGCCAATAGCCTAGTACCTACCTATGAACATCTGCAGAGGCAAACCCTGCCCTAGCCTTAGAGAAGAGATAGGTGGTAATGCAGAATTCCAGGTGGCAGCTTCCAAGATGTTCCTGGTGAGAACTCCTCTGAGGAATGCTGTAGAAGTGGAGGCTGCCCTGGTTGAATGGGTATGAACAGACTTAGAGGGTGGTTTCCCATGTAATCTATAGCAGAAATGGATACAGTGCGCTATCCATTTGGAAATGGTTTGCTTGGAAATGGACTTCCCCTACGTCCCTGGGGCAAAGCTGACAAGCAGTTGGTCTGTTTTCCTGAAGGGTTTAGTATGGTCCCGTTAGTATCTGAGCTATCTGTGCACATCTAGTGCGTGCAGAATTCTTTCCACCTTATTTTGAGGGTTTGGAAAGAGGGTGGGTAGATGTATGGCATGGTTAAGAGTCACATTAGATGCCACCTTGGTTTAAAGGTTGGGTTAGTCCTCAGAGAGACCCTGTCTGCATGGAAAATGACAAAGGGCTCAATAGCCATCAGTGCTTGAAGTTCTGAAACCCTTCTGGCTGAGGTTATAGCTAGTAGGAAAGCAGTCTTCCAGGAGAGGTATTTCAGTTCTGCTGAAGCAGCAGGTTTGAAAGGTGGTAAGAGTTTTTCTGAAACATAATTCAGGTCCCAGGCTGGCATGAGTGGCCTTCTGGGAGGCCTGATATTAGAAGCCCCTCTGAGGAATTGGTTAATCAAAGGATGTGACAAGAGGGGTTGATCTGTATCGAAATGAGCTGAAATGGCTGAAGTGTGGATTTTAATAGAAGAGAAGGGGACGCCACTATTCAGTAACTCCGCTAGACAGTCCAGGTTAAGAGGGATGGAAGGTTGTGAGGAACTTGCCCCTCTGGACTGGCTCCAAGAGCAGAATTTTTTCCATTTCCCTGCGTAAGATTTTTTGGTGCTTAGCCTTCCGGCCTCTGTAATAATGTCTAGAGCCTCTTTGCTTAACAAGTGTTTCTTGTTTGCTTTTAGTTTATTGGCCATGCTGACAATTTGAGGGTGCAGCATTCCCCCCTCCCCGCCCCCACCTGAGTCAAGAGGTCTGAGACCAGGGGAAGCTGCCTGGGAGGCTACACAGTAAGGGGTACCAAGGCTGTCTGGGTCAATCTGTAGCAATGAGAATGGCCTTTGGTCTCTACTTCCTCATCTTGATCAGTACCTTGGGAATAAGAGGCAGAGGAGGGAATGCGTACACAAAGAGGGAGTTACAGGGGAAGGGCAAGGCATCCACCCTTCCATGCTAGGTGGTGATTCATCCTAGTAAGGAACTTTTTTAGCTGCTGGTTGAGGTGCAAAGCAAAGAGATCCACCTCTGGAGTTCCCCACTCCTGAGTGACTTGCAAAAAGATTTTTCTGTGGAGCTGCCATTTGTGGGGGTCCAGTAAGTTTCTGCTTAAGTGGTCTGCCAGGGCGTTGATCCCTGGTAGGTATTGGGCTATTAGGTGGAATCCCATCGAGGAGGCTGTAAGCCAGAGGTTCATGGCTAGCCTGCACAGAGGGTAAAATTGGGTCCTTCCTTGTTTGTTGATGTACCACATTGCTGTGGTGTTCTGTTTTGATAAGAACACCTGGCCTGAGATGGGGTTTGAAGGATGTCAGAGCCTTTTGTACTGCCATCATTTCCTTCTGGTTGATGTGCAAGGGAAGGTGTTGAGCATCACTAAGACCTTGGGTGCACCTGCCTGCTAGGTGAGCACCCCAAGTAATGTCTGAGGAGTCAATGATGATGGTCTGCCCGGTATGGCAGAGGATGAAGGGAAGACCCTTGTTCTTGGCACAGGCCCCTGCCCACCAGAGAAACTCAGCCCTTATACAACAGATCAGAGGGAGAGAGTTCTCTAGAGACAGAGTGCGCTGAGAGCAAAGGTTCTTTAGATACCACTGAATTTTTCTCATGTGAAGCCTGGCCAGAGAAATTAGAAGGATGCAAGATGCCATATCGCCGTGAGGTGACTTCTGGAAAGCCAGCTGGGTAAAGTAAAGTAGAGAGACAGGAAGCTCTGCTTTTCTGGGGATAAGGCCATTTGGGATGCTGTCTCCAGCAGTGCTCCCAAGAAAATGATCCTCCTGGAGTGTGTATGCTTTGACTTCTCATTGGTGGTGAACCCTAAGGAAGTTGGAGGGGGTTTTGAAAAAGAGGAGGTCCTGCAGCAGCTTTTCTTTGCACTCTGCCTGAATGAGACAGTCGTCCAGATAAGGGTAAATCTGTGCATTTCTCGGTCTGCAAAATGCTATGGCCGGGGCTAAGCATTTGGTGAATACCCTGGGAGCAGTAGTTAAGCCAAAGGGTAGCGCAGAGAACCGAGTGTTGTGAGCCTGCTCTGAAGTCCAGGAATTTCTTGCAGGATTCCCTTATGGGGATGTGGAGGTAGGCATCTTTTAGGTCTAGGGTCACTAACCAGGCATTTTTGTCAGCACAGGCAGCAGCTGCTAAAAAGTTAGTATTTTGAATTTGGGGACCACCAGGGAGGTGTTCAGAAATGGATAGATCCAGGATGGGGCACCAGGATGCCCTCTTTTCTGGGAGCAAGGAATAGTCTGGAATAAAAGCCTTTGCCTGTTTGATCTGCGGGAACAGGTTTTACTGCCCCCTGGGATACGACAGTTTGGACTTGTTTCAATGCCTCTGCCACTGGATTTGGAGGCACGTCTGGATACCCTCTTGGTACTGGGTTCGTTCGTTGAAAAATAATTTGTATCCATGAAAAATTATCTTTAAGACCCATTGGTCTTTGCTTACAGAAAGTCAATTTTCTATGCAGAGGGAGAGCATTCCCCCTAGCTTTTGGTGAGTGAAAAGAGGGCAGATGGTATCATTGAGAGTTTTTGCCACAGAAGGATGGCTTAGAATTCCCTGCCTTTGGGGGGAAGTGATCCACTGTTTGGGTTCTCTGCTGTCCCTGAGATAGGGGCCTGGGTAGTCTGTCCCTGCAGGGCTTACCTTGCCCGTTTGCTAGGTGCAAGAAAAGGACCAGTGCTTAGAGGGAAAATTCCTGCTGAACCTAGGAGGTTGAACCTGAAAGACATCTTTTACTGTATGCATCGATTTTGCTTTGTTTTCCATCTTAAGCAACTCTTTGGCTTTTACTCCAAACAAGCGGTCCTTATTCAAGTGTGCATCAATTAATTTAGATCTGACATGATCAGGGAAAGGTTGTGCCTTCAATCATGCAGGTCTCCTAATGACGGATCCTGACACTGTTGCCATACTTGAGGCTTCTAGGGCGTCATATCCACAGTGCAATGAGTGTTTGGCCACTTGACAAGTAGAGTGCATTAAAACCTGCTAAATCTTTTGGATTGGCACAGTCAGGAAAGGTAAAAATCTTTTGCTTTGATAGTTCTAAAGTGTTGTTGCTGACATTTTAATGTATGGAAACGACAGGGGAGTGCTCAGACAGTCAAGGTTGCAGAGGTGTATACTTTTCTACCCAATCTGTCCAGAGCTCTGGAATCCTTGTCAGAAGGAACAGGATTCTTTGCAGAACTAGCCTTCACTCTGTTAGGTCCCTGTGCAATGACCTCCGGGTTTGCAGCAGGATTTCTGTACAGGTATTTGTGATAATCCGGTACTCTAATACCTGTCAGGTTTACTGAGAGCAGGTGGAAGGGCTTTAGGGGCTAAACTGGATTCACAAAAACATCACCCACCACTTCTAAGATAGGGGGGATGGCCAAGGGTCTGTGCTGAGGCAGGTCTAGAAACTCTCTCAGTCTTTTCTTAGACTGAGGGAAGTCCGAAGATTCCCAGGGAAAATGTTCCTTGAGGGTGTGCAGGGTTTCCCAAAAAGAAATGTCTTCTGGTGGGGAGGCAGGAGGAATGGATTCCTCTGCATCCGAATCCTCATAAGCAGTTAGAGGTTGTTCCTCTTCAAAATCTGAATAATCAGATTCCTCAGAATCCTGCTCAGTCATTTCAGGAGAAGGGTGTCTTTTCCTTTTAGAAGTGGTGGTCTAACTACCACTGATAAGGGAGATAAGATCCTCCACCATCTTATGCATTTGGACTTGGGGTGGTGAAGCAGGAATAAGATGGTGGCTAGAGGTAGATTTTCTACGAGTGGCCTGGCTTCTAGGCCCAAGAGTATCAATCTGTCTGAGAGAAATGGTAGTCGGATGAGAAGTCATTTTTTTGTCTAGAATCGGTAGTGTGAAAGGCCTCCTCAAAAGTCAGTGCCTGCATCGCAGCTCCAGACCCAACCGGGTCAGAGACAACCAAAGGCTTGGAAGACTAAGATTTCTGCGTCATACTGGACTCTGAAAGGGTCTCAGCAGAGGCCTGCATAGATATCTTATGGGGCATCAGGGGCTGCAAAAGCATCTCACTGAATTCCAGAGAACTGATAACCTGCTTAGCGGTAGCATCATCGGAAGGCTTAACCGTGTGTGGTCTTGTCTATCTTTATCTCTGTTTTTTCGGAATGGCCATGGATTGTTGTCTGATGGATGCCATTTTGGAATGCTAAGACGGAAAATAAAAATACCAGTCTACAATAAGAGCTCTACGATGAAACGACAACTGGGGACATCGTGGTCTGCACCTAAACAAGTGACGCAGCATGAATGTTAGTCTCTGTGTGGGCTCTGCTTTCCACAGGCGAGACAATTGTTACCTTTTTCAGACATCAGTTAGTGAAAGAAAAAAGGATCCCCAACAGGGTACTTAGCTTTAGATGTTTTCAGCTGTAATTCGAACTCTGGTAGTAACCAACAGGCACACTTGCGAACTGCTTCTGCTACAGCTCCACAGCAAAAAAGACTGGTGTAATGGCGTCAGCTGCCTTGCTTTATAGCATAGACGACCTGACGTCAGTCAACAAGCGACAGCAGCCGACGCAGAAAAACAATGACGGATGGGAGCCCAGAACAGAGAGACATCCTTGGAACGAAGGCTACATCCCATTCCAACATGCCACCCTACAGCAGGAGCAGAGAGGACTTAAAACTACCACGGCACCAAAAGCCACAGACGTAGCCATGAAAAAAAAATAAATAAATCAGAGCTGATCCAGGGATCACTGAGCAGGCAGCCGGCAAAGGGCTACCACAGCAAGGATAACCCACAGGTGATGACTGCAACAGTGAAACACAAAGAACATCCATGTTTACAACAGCTGTTAACAAATGTTATTCCATTCATGTTGTACCCTGTCTGTAAAGTAGTAGCTGTTTTATATAGCTTCACTTATAAACCTTAAGCTCTCATTTTGTGACATGCTTTCAAACCACATTTTACTTGGAAGAAGGTAAACAAATGGGTAGCATAAAATCAAAACCAGTTCTCCTCAAACTTCTACTGTCATCACTGAGGGCAGTACATTCAGGCATATGTACAAGATGTGTATCTGTGTATAACGCTGCTTGATGGATAAACAGTCATTTACCATAACGACGAATCTTCATTATCCACATTCATCCACTTCAATGACATGACTGGTTGAAGTCAGGAACTAGCAACTCAAAATCTCAGACATCCCCCCATCCCAGTTCAAACACCACCCACCACATCCATAAAGAACCGCATATTCATCTCTCTCCCAATTGAGGTTTGCCCCAAACCCCCCAATAAAACTTTTCTACAGCACTCTACAGGTGTGTCCAATAGGTGGTCTTACAGCCACAATCTGGACCACAAAATCATTTTGTCGGGCTCTCTGCATGTCCTGAAAAACTTTTGAATGGACAAATAAAATGTTGGACATGGTAAAGTGCCTCCCTCAACCTTGCCAAGCATGGTAAGTGGTCTCTGAATTGTATGGTAAGTGCCCCCCTCCCCCAGAGTCAAAAAGGTAGGACAGTCCTGCTCTACCGTCTCCACTCATGAGAATTTAAAAAAGGACAGGGAAGGTGGGAGAATATGTTGAAATGGATAGACATGGATTATAAAAATCTAAGATAATTCTACACACACAAAATTATTTTATCTTACATGATGCAGTCCAGTCACTTCAACAAAACAGAATTTCAGTTACGTCTTCTAGGGGGCATCAAGACAATACACAATGATGGCAGACTCATCTTGAGGACACTTCCAGCTTATACAGTCTTGTAAAGATGAGAGCAAAAGCTCAAGTAGCTGCAGTACAAGTTTAGTCAACTGAAGCTTTCTTGAAATAAAAACGAAGTAGCAATCACCCTTGCCAAATGGCTTTTGGGTTTGCCTTACAAAGTTAGTTTATACTTTTCCTAGAAAAAGACACCACAAGCACAAAGCCACCTAGACAAGGTGACCTTAGGATACTGTTTTCTTTCCTAGCAACAGATTAGGGGAAAAAAAATCTTTCCTCAATCTCACTTGTTCTGAGCAGAAACCCACCAGTCTAGGTACCTGCAACACCCAAAAAAAATCCAAGCAGGAAGGCCCATGGAGTCCACATTCTGATTCAACTACAACTTCATTGTCCACTGCAAGAACTTCATATATCTTGAAAAAGGTGCTAGAATGATGGAAGCTGCCATGAGGCCCTGAAGCTTTATAATTAAGTTCCCATCACTAATGGAGAAGACTGTAAAAGTACAAACTGTGGATTGAAGGGACATAACCCTGTCATGGAGAAGGCTTGCTAGAATGTTTAGGTAGCACCTAATGAAGATTAGTGTCTGCCACAGCTTCACCTAGTCATTTGTAGTGTTACCAATGACTAGCCAGGTATTACTGCAACTGTTCAAGAATCGGTGACTAATGTAGGGAGTAGTGGAAGCCAGTTGCCCAGGTATGGGTAAATGTTGCTTCCAGCAGCCGGAGATACTCTGCAATAGCCATCATGTATTTCAAAATCCTAGTGGCTCTGATGAAAAATACAAGAGCTCCAAACTGAAAGTGACTGGAGCACACCAGGACCACTGGGACACCCTAGTAACAGATACCAAACAAGGCATCCTGAAGGTCCAGACAGCACATACAGTTATCCTTCTCTACACAAAAAAAGAGAATCAAATGAGGGGATGGGGGATTCTTCTATAAACAGGTTTAGGCCACTGAGATCTGATTGGTTTCAAGTCTTGTTTTCTAAAGAACCCAAAAGGACATTAAAATGGTACCTGCGGCCTCTCTGGACTGGTAGGACCTCTTGAACAGCTGTTTGGTGTAAAGTTTATTGCCTCTAGTCTGGCTGCTGCTTTCTGATGGGAAAGGGATGTGCGGAAGGGGAAATAAGCAGCCAAGGAGAAGATGGAGAGAATTTAGTAGCTTCTGGAAAACAATTCTCTACAATTTGCCATGTGTGATGGCCTGGCATGCAGAAAAGTACACAGAGAGGTGATTCCCAACCGCCTCTAAGTGGCAAAGCAGGAAGGTCTTCATAGCATCTGTGATGGACCTCTTGAGGAAGGGCTGTGTGGCCCATCTCACTGCCTCTTGGTGAATCCATTCAGGAATCTTTCAGAGTCATGTTAACTTCTGTCAGAATGTTGCCCAAAATGGTAGCCATTGGTCTCTTCTGAACTGCAAATTCCAAACATGCTAGTGGATGTGGAAAAATTTCCTTTAAGAACTGGATAACTTCATGTCAACGTTTGAGACCATTTTCACTTCCACTTCGCTTTTCTGATTTCTCTTTCACCTGTGCTCCAAATAGAGTGTAACCATCATACATGGCACAGATGAAGGGCACCTTAAAACTGTCTCCAAAGCTATAGTACCCAAGCCATGTATGTTTACTATACTGACATGTTGTCTGGCTGGATAGCAATCGTCCCTGAAGGAAGGGCAGACTGGAACACCTGCAAAGCTAAAAGCACTACCCTCAATTCTAGGTTACTGATGTACAGATTGACCTCCTGAGGGGACCAAGCGCCTTGGACAATCTTTCCCTGAAAAATGCCCCCCCCCCCAATAGTGAAGCGTCCGTGGTCACTATGGCCTTGGGCTGAGAGGGGCATAAGTGACAACTCCATAAATTCTCTTCTGGCTTCATCCACCACGATAAATCCTTGCAGTGGTTTGTTAAGATTGGATGAGACATGGGGTGAGTTAAGTGACCATTGCGACTTCAGGAACAACTGAAGCAGCCTCATGTGGTACCTCGCCAGGGGAACTAAAGTGATTGTTGCTGCCATGAATCCAAGAAGTTGTAGAACCAGATGAGCCAGAACTATGTCTTGAGAAAGACTCACTTGTAGTTGGGACCTCACGCTTTAATCTGTGAAGAGGGAAGGAGGCCACGCAGGATTCTGTATTTAATTTTGTTCTGATCAACTCCACATCCTGTGTGGGAGACAGCTGTGAATTTTTCTTTGTTGATTGAAACGCCCAAGAACTTGGAAGGCATAGAACAGTCTATGGTACAAAGCAGTAGATGCCTGGTGGGCTACAACTTGCCATGCATTTGGTGAACACCTTGGGGTGTGGGGAGACCAAAGGTCAGTACTCGAAATTGGTAATGACTGGCTCCTAGCCAGAAGTGGAGCCATCTTCTGGAGCGTTTGTCCAGCTTTATGTGGTAATATGCATGCTGAAGATGTATACAGCACATCCAAACATTCTCTAGAAAAGGAATGAGATTGAACCATGACCATCTGGAATTTTGTTTGTTGTACAAATTTGTTCAATACACAGATATCCAATAGTGGCCTCCAGTCCCCTGTCTTTTTTAGGGACTAAAAAGAATCTTTAGTAGAATCCGGAGCCTACTTGGTCTGGTGAAACTGCTTGGATTACTCTTTTGAAGCAGCTTTTGAATTTCTAATGCTGCTATATATCCCTCTGACTGGGTGGAACACTGGGGATTCACCTTTGTGGCTTGGGAAGCAGACTGAAGGGAATGCGGTAACCTCTAGTGAGGTGTATCCAAGAATCTGATGTTATTGTGAGCCAGACTGAGTGGTGCAGAGAAAAATCTTCCCGACTGCTTCCAGAGGTAAGCAATCAGACCACTGCTTAGGAGTGCTGGTAGGGTTGGCCAGAAAAGGAATCTCTGGAGCCCTGATTACCAGGACCCCCTCTGCCATGGGAGGGGCGTCTTCCAGTGGAGTTCCCCCTTCTGCCCCAGGAGGAATACTCGCCGTGGGTCCCAAAACATCTTTAGGTCTTCTTGAACCAAATTTTTCCACTTAAGAGTCCTAGTAAGGTCGTTATGGAGTGGAAAAAAACACACACCTACAGCAGAAAGTCTTTCCATCCTTCTCGCACCGGACTAACACGTCTCTAACCTTTAGGCCACCCAGTGAAGTAGCGTCAACCAGAGCGTTGATAAAAACTTAAGAGGTTCACAAAATCACACAAGCACATCCAGTCGTGACGCCTAATGGAAATGCCTGTACCCGCTAGACATTCCTTCTGCTGTTATGTGCAATAACCTGCATAGATAAATTAGAGAGACTCTAGGGTGGCAAGCTAGGAGGCAACCTTATCTCAAACCTCATCAGACACTGTTCCTGCCAGGGTATCAGACAACTCAGTTATGAGATACCTTTGGAGTCTAGTGAAGTGCACGAAAAAAAATTCAAGGACCGAATAGTGAAGGTTGATTAAGCAAAGACCCGCTTCCCAAATCTAGCCATTGCCCGGGACTCTCAGTTGGGAGGACAGACAGCTGAACACTCTTTGTAGAGTTTTGTAGCCGCTGCCCCCACCTTGGCATCCACTGCTAAAGCCTTAAACCAATGGGGCTGAAAGAATTTTGCCCTGGCTCTAGGGAACAGGCTCTATGGCATCAGGAGCCTTCCACACACACTGTACAATTAGTTTAATTAGCTCATCAGCAGGTGGAGGTCACCCAAGAGGTAGATGGTTGGGCACGAAAAGCTTGAAAGAAAACGGATTCCTCGAAGGATGGGTTTGAGGGCTTCCAATCACCCCTCTGTCTTAAAATCTCCAGGATGTTTCCAAAGGAGACATTCAGGGGGTAACTGTGGGGACTCTTCCCCTTCATCGTAATCTGTATCCTCAGTGAAGGATTCTTATGGAGAATCTAAGTACTTCCTCTTGCAGGATCTCTTGCGGGGTGGCTCCTCAGGGGGAAAGATACACAGAGGACTCCTAAGAGAGGGGACCCTGCACTAGGGTATCTTGCTGCTTTTGTGCTTGCTGTCCCAAACTAGCAGACTGTGGTAGCTGCGAACCAGAGGGGAAAAAAATTATGGCACTCTCATGGGGATGGTACCAACTGGGAGCCCACTGAGGCTAGAGCTCTCTCCATAATCTGCAAGGCAGGGCCGCCCGAAGAGGGATGGGAGCCCAGAAGAGAGAGACATCCTTGGAACGAAGGCTACATCCCACTCCAACATGCCACCCTACAGCAGGAGCAGAGAGAGGACTTGAAACTACCACGGCACCAAAAGCCACAGACGTAGCCATGAAAAAAAAATAAATAAATCAGAGCTGATCCAGGGATCACTGAGCAGGCAGCCAAATCTCGGTCCCATAGGTGTGACTGTTCCGATGGAGACGAATACCAAAGAACAGGTTCTGGTACCAAGGTGAGATCAACCATCTGTACCAAAAGAGCTAGACCAAAAAGAACTATATAGCTGAAAATATTGCAGACAAAGAACTCCAAAAAAAAGTGAAACGATAGCTAAACAGCAAAAAATTTGAGCACTTAGCTGAGAGCAATGGCTGATGTGTCCAATTTCCTACATGGCAAACGAGATCTGAATTAATGGGATGAGAGGCAATATGGGTAGAGCTTTAGCTTGAGAGTTTTTGGCTGGTGCGAGCTTTGTATAATGGCAAAGGCCATACAGAGGATTCGGAACCGAACCCATCAGTCAAGAATGAAAGAAGACTGACATCAGATCAAATGGCTTTCATGAAAGATTGAAAGGGGAAGGGGGAGAGAGAGCCGTAACTGAGCCACAAACAGGAGTGATTATTAGAGAAGGATGGCTGAAATCCTGAGAATATTGTGCTCTGAGAAGCGAATAAAAAATTCTCACAAGAGTATGGAGAAAGCCACTATATCCAAAACTCTAAGTACAGTACAGTTGTGTACCTACCATAAATGTAGATGTTCCAGTGTATTCACTGTTGCAGTCTTTACTCTTGGGTTATCCTGCTGGCAGGCTACCCGCAGTTGGTCTGAATTCCAAAGTCCTGGTCCGGCGTCGGTTGCTGTCGCCTCTTCCTTGACGTCAGTGCTCCAGGGGTATAAAAGATGCAGCAGATGCCATTTTCTTCAGTTTTTATTGCCCCAGATGTCAGGTGCCCCCAAAAGGCTAGGCTAAATATATTACGCCAATAAACATACATGCAGTAAAGAAACATTTCCTTCATCTACAAGCAAATATACCACATAGGTTGCATAGAAGAGAGAAGTACAGATAAACCCCAGTAAAGGAAAGGGGGACGGTGGGAGGGTAACCTGGACTGCAACAGTGAACACACTCCAACATCTACATTTACGGTAGGTACACAACTGTACTATGTTCGTGTTTCACTGTTGCAGTCATTACTCTTGGGTTGAATCCCAAAGCTGAGGATGGGTGGCTGGGCTAAATAGGATTAGGAGAGGCTATGAGGCCCTGCAGAACTGCAGTGGCAAAGCCTGCTCTGGATTTAGAGTAAAGAGCTAAGTGGTAGTGCTTTATAAAAGTGTGCATTGAACTCAAGTTGCAGCCTCCAAGGATGTCTTTAGTTGGTACTCCTCTGAGAAAGGCTGCTGAAGTGGCTGTTGCTCTGGTAGAATGAGGCCCAATGTCCTTGGGCACTAATTTGCCATGCTGAGAATAGCAGAAACTGATGCAATGGCCTATCCATTTAGAAATAGTCTGTTTTCAGATAGCCTTTCCTTGCTATCCTGCAGCATATGACACTAAACGTTGCTCAGTCTTTCTGAAAGCTTTAGTTCTGTCCAAGTAGAAGCGTAGCTGCCGGTGTATGTCCAAAGAATGCAGAATTTTCTCGCCCTTGTTCTGTGGGTTTGGATAAAAGGTAGACAAATGAATGGTTTGGTTGAGGGCCACACTGGACACCACCTTAGGCATAAATGTTGGGTTTGTCCTTAGAGAAACCCTGTCTGGATGAAAAATAAAAGGTTCCACAGCCATGAGTGCTTGCAACTCCGAGACTCGTCTTGTAGAGGTTATTGCTAGGAGCATAGCTGTTTTCCAGGATAAGAATTTTATATCCGCTGTTGAGCCTGGCTCAAAAGGAGGCAGTGTGAGTTTTTCCAAGACATAATTGAGGTCCCATGCCGGAATTGGTGCTCTCCTTGGAGGCCTGACGTTTTTGGCCCCTCTGAGGTACTGCCTTATTAAAGGATGAGAAAAGATAGGTGGTTCCGTATTGTAATGGGCTGAAATGGCAGAGGCATGAATCTTACTTGATGAAAAGGAAAGGCCTTTGTCCAGCATCTCAGTTAGGTATTTGTAAAATCTGAGGAATATTTGGTACATACGTGTCAATGCCTTGTTCTTGGTTCCAAGCACAGAATCTCTTCCATTTTTCTGCATAAGATTTTCTGGTACTGGGCCTCCTGGCCTCCAAGTTAACATCCATAACAGCTTTTGAAAGAGGAGTGTTCTGAACAGCTACATTATCCGCCATGCTGCCAGATTTAAGGTCCTGAGTTGGCTCTGCAGGATCGGATTGTTTTGTTGGGTCAGCAAGTGAGAAATTTGAGGCAATATCCATGCTGGACCTTGGGACAAGCTCTTTAGGATTGGGTACCAGTGCTGGCGTGGCCAGTCTGGTGCAATCAGTATCATTTTTGGCTTCTCTTGTCTGACCTTTAGGAATACTCTGGGATGAAATAGATCCTTGAAAGCTGTCAGGGCATTCTGAACAGCTAGCATCTTTTTGATTGATGTGAAGATGCATCTGGTTTGCAGGCCATGTGCCCTGAATACATTTTCCTGCCATATGGGCCCCCCAGGCATAATCTGATGCATCCGTTGTCAGGGTCTGTCTGGCTGGGAGTAAAGTGAATGGCAGACTTGTTGTGGTGACAGGCCTGTGCCCACCATCGAAACTCCTGTTGTAGGCAGGGAATGAAGGTAATTACCGTCTCCAGGCTGTGGCAATGCTGAGTCCAAACCCTTTTTAGATCCCATTGTAGTTTCCTCATATGCAGTCTGGCATATGGAATTAGTAGAATGCAGGAAGCCATGAAACCCAAGGCCTGCAGGATTTTCCTTGCAGAACTGGATTTTTGTTGCCAACTTTTTGAAGTAAGAAGTCAGTTGCTTTTGTTTGTCTGGAGTGAGATAAGCCATCTGGGCAGTTGTATTTAAGCTTGCACCCAGGAATATTATCTCTTGAGAGGGTACTAGTTTTGATTTCTTTTCGTTTACTGTGTACCCTAGGCAAATTAGTAATCTTTTTACCAACGCCAGATGCTTTAGAAGAATGTCTTTGTTCTCTGCTTGAATAAGGCAGTCGCCCAAGTAAGGATATATCTGAATTCCTCTTTGTCTGCAAAATGCAATTACTGGTGCCAGGCATTTTGTGAAGACCCTGGGCACAATAGATAAGCCAAAGGGCAGTGCAGAGAATTGGTAGTGCATTGAACCAGCTATGAATCAGAGTTATCTTCTGCAGGATTGTCTGATTGGGACATGCAGGTATGCCTCTTTTAGGTCCAAAGTTACGAGCCAAGCCTTCTTGCCCAGCATGGGCAATAACTGCTGTAGAGTCAACATCTTGAATTTCGGAACCTCCAGAAACGTGTTTAGTATAAACAGGTCCAGTATTGGTCTCCAGGTTTTGTCCTTTCTGGGCACTAAGGAAAGTCTGGAGTAAAATCCTTGCCCCTGCTCTTGTTGTGGTACTTGTTGAATAACCCTTATGTCCATGAGGGCTGTAATTTGCTTTTGTGCCTCTGCCCATTGGTTGTGTGGCAGGTCTGGCATGCCTTTTGCCCTTGGTAGGGTGTGAAAATGGAACCTGTAGCCTTGGGACACTATGTTCAAGACCCATTTGTCTTGGGTAATCTTTAGCCAATTTGATGAAAAAAGTGCTAGTTTTCCTCCTAAGGGGGCTACCAAAAGAAAAGTGCTTGGATCTGGCAGAGGAAAGTCATTGGGACCGTTTCCTGTAAGGTTGTGATTTGTCTTCTCCGCTTTTGGAGGTAGGAGCACCCCATTGTTTAGGCCTGTATGAGCCTTGGGGCCGAGATCTGCCTCTGGGACGTCTGTATCTGCCTCTTTGTGGTCTGGCTGACACTGGAAAGGACCAAGCTTTAGAAGGCCAGTTCCTGCTAAATCTGGGTGGCTGTACCTGTAAGAAATCCTTAACTGTCTGCATGGTTTTCGCTTTATCCTCCATTTTCTTCAACACCTCTTCTGCTTTAGCACCAAACAAAGTATCATGCTGTAATGGGGCATCTAATAATTTTGCTTTAACATGATCAAGCAGATTCTGTTCCTTTAACCAAGCATGCCTTCTAATAACAAACCCTGTAACAGCAGCCCTGCAAGATGCCTCCAGTGAATCATAACCACATTGCAAAGTATGCTTTCCCACTTGTTCAGTTGCATGCAATAAATCCTGCATTTCCTTGTTCTCTGAACATTCAGAATTTGTCAACATTCTATTTTAGCAGTAACATTTAAGTATTGCTGAAATTTAAGCATATGAAACTGACAATTTAAAGCCCTTACAGCCAAGGTAGCAGAAGTGTAAACTTTTTTCCCCCATCTGTTCAGTGCCCTAGAATCCCCCCCATCAGAGGGGACAGGGTTTTTTGCAGTGGATGCTTTGATCCCTTTGGGACCCCGAGATATAATTTCTGGGTCAGCAGCGAGGTTTTTATATAGGAATTTATGAGAATCCAGGACCCTGTAGTATCTGTCTGGCTTAGCAGGTGCAGGGGGTAAAGAGTCAGGGGATAGGCCTGACTCTGAAAATACACCATCGACAATGTCTAGAACAGGTGGAATAGCAAGGGGTCTGTGCTGAGGAAGTAACAAAAAATCTCTGAGCCTTTTCTTAGATTCAGAATAATCCTGGCTTTCCCAGTGGAAATGCTCCCTCATGGTACGCAGGGTTTCCCCAAAAGAATAATCCTCAGGATGAGAGGCTGAAGGAATGGATTCTTCAGCATCAGAGTCTCTCCTCATAGGGAGGAATAGCATAATCCTGTTCAGAAGAGGAATCAGAGGAAATAGAAACCTGATCAGAAGAATCATATTCTGTCTCTTGCCTAAGCCTCTTATCAGGAGGGGGATGGGAACCCCTGATCAAAGTAATTAGGTCTTCGGCCATTTTGCGCATCTGTTGTTTAGGCATGGAAGTCTGAGTAGGAGAATGCTGTACTTGTTTCTTTGTCTTTAGAGCTGCTTTAATCCGTCTTTGAAGCTGAAGATGGTTCAACATATAACTGTGTAGGTCTGAAGACACCCTCAGAAGCTGGTGCCTGCTCAGCGGCTCCGGACCCATCAGAGTGAATGATTTCCGAGTGTCCAATACCTTGAGTATCCAGAGGCCCAGTTGGCTCCACGTGGGAGTCTGAAGCGGCCTGTGGCTCTGAGGTAGCGGGCGCCATGGGCTGCGAAAGCACCTCACTGAGAACTGGTGACTGGCCTAACGGAGGCCTCGTCGTCGGTTTTGGACCTCGGATGAATGAAATGCAAAATCGAACCGACACTTAATAGTGCGTTGGTTAAATCTAGCACAAAACCGACTGCTAGCAACATTGTGGTCAGGGCCTAGGCAAGGAATACAGTAAGAGTGAAAATCCTTGAGGTGTTTGCTTCCCACAAGAAATACAATTGTTAACTTTTTCTGACATCGGTCTGGAGCAAGAAAAAAGTTTCCCCAATTGGGGTACTTAGCTTTAATGAAGACTTTGGTTCTGAAATTCGGATTTGAAAATCTCAGGAGTCGGCCGACTGGCACTTGCAAACTGCTTTTGCTTTGGGCACCGTGCGGTAAGAAAGACTGAAGAAAATGGCGTTGGCTGCATCTTTTATACCCCTGGAGCACTGGCGTCAGGGAAGAGGCGACAGCAACCGAAGCCTGACCAGGACTTTGGAATTCAGGCCGACTGCGGGTAGCCTGCCAGCAGGATAACCCAAGAGTAATGACTGCAACAGTGAAACACTATGAACATTTAGGATAGCTGGAGAGCTTGGATCGAGTTTCTTAATATCTGAACTCCCTCTCGAGGAAGAGATTCCATGCTCTTTGTTGTTTTTAAATAGCATCACATGAACTGAAATGAGGGTAGGTAGAATGCTCGATTTTCATGACTTACAGAAATGTCCAAGGACAGACAGATTGCTGAAGCAAGTAATATCTGCTATCAAGCAGGGAAACACTATGGCAACTAGGGGCCAATCATCTAGACAAGGAAACAAATTCCAGTGAGTCACAGGTGACCTGCAACCACTAGCATGTATTCTGTGAACACGTGGAGGGCTGTGGTAATACCAGAAAGGACTGAAGCCTAGATGGAAGTATAAATATCAACTGGAGGCTTTGGCCATTTTGGTATGGAAATAAGCATCCTGAATATTTACCAAGCACATCCAATAGTTTGCCTGTAGACAAGGCAAAACTGCCTGCACCATGGAAGTCTTGAATGGGGTCTTTGTTACATCAGCGTTTAGGTCACAGACATCCAAAACTGATCTAAGTTTTTGTTTTTCTATGAAACCAAAAAGAATCTTTAATAATATTCTGACGCACACTGAACTGGAAGGATCACCTGGAAGTCTGTTCTAGAAGTGAAAACATTTCTTTTTCTGGCAACTTTGTGCCAATGTCTGAGGTGACAGATAAAATGTTGGGAGTGGGTTGGAGGAAAAAGGGTACAGCCTCTGAATATTACCCTTCATAGCCAAGAATCCCATGTGATGGACATCCACATGAGGGTGAGGGATAAACAACTCCCAACTGCCTCCTGAGGAGGGTGATTATGTTATCTACTGGATAAAGGACCACAATATCCCTGGTTTTGCAGGTCACCTCAACTTCTGGGTTTGCATCCATTCAAGGGGTCACCTCTGCTACAAGTTGAGCCAATGGCAAATAATGGCTTTCTAGTTTGCTCAAATTTCTGCATTTAGTCTTTTACATACTGACCAAACCAGCTGCTGAGCAACAGGCCTTAAAAGGAGCCTTCTTGTCCTGAGACTGCTGGTCTGTTTGCCAAAATCCCCTCTGTTGCATTATAAGGATCTTACCAGAGCCAGTGTCATCTGGAGATGACTTGGGGAGCCCTCTCAACCCTCTGAAGTGGATTCAAACAGCTGATGTCAGATTTTCCTAAACCATAGGAATCAAAATGGGCCCAAACTCCTATTGTTATGAGGCCTCAAATTTGACACCTATAGCATGCAAAGTACAGTTGTGTACACTTGCCATAAATGTAGATGTTAAGAGTGTATTCATTGTTGCAATTATACTACTGACGACCTGACGTCAGTCCTGAAGAAACAGCAACAGACGCAGAAATACTAAGCCTATGGTATTCGGGCTGGCCGAGGGCTACACTGGCAGGGATAACCCAAATGTGATAACTGCAACAGTGAAACACAAAGAACATCCCCTAAATTTTGCTCACACTTCTGCAGCTCGTCTTTTCCATACCAAACAAGGATGATTATATGGGACATATTAAAAAAGATACTTTAATGTTGTTCACAAAGTCACACAAGAGAAGCCATCCATGAGGTCTCATCATAATGTCTGCGCCTGGGGCACAGGTCACTCCATCAGCTGCATTGTGCATGAGACACATGAAAAGGTTAAGTCAGGTTAAATATAGTTGCCAAAGTGGTTTCTGTTTTTCAGAGTCTGGGATTGGCGGCTTCTTCAAAAAGGATCAAGCTTGTTCCTATACATCCCTTTAAAGTGGTTCATGTGGGTGTTGTAGTACAAGAGTCTGAAGACGAAGTTGTCTGAAGCATAAACCTACTTCGTCATCTTGTCTATGGCATGTTGCAACTGTCGCAATAATGGAGTCCACCCAAGGACCCTTGGACCAATGCTGTCGGTCCCTTTGTGGGGGGGGGGGTCCTACAGATTTTAATTGGCTTATGCAGGATTGCCACCTTTCTTTCTGGCTAAAACCAGAGTAAGGCCACACTCCTTGCATCACCTGCAACCCCACCCACTCCTGGCCCATCCCCCACCTACATTCCACCCATCTGTGATGGCACTGTGAAATCAGCGGACGGAAAAGCCCTCTTGATGCCTGCTTTCATCAGATTTACTATGCTTTTCTGTAAAGCATAACAAATCAGCCAATTTAACAAACTCTGATTGTCCAGTAGTCTGGAAAACACTGTAAAAACATCAATTTGATTTCCAGATAGCCCGGGAGAAAAAAACATAAACCCTAACTTTATGGGGAACAGAGTCAGGAATCCAGCTCATGTCATGCCCTCCTGATGGCGAAGTCAGTGGGATGGCTGGTAGAAGGCATCACCCAATAGGTAGTGTGTGTGTAGGGCAATAGGCCTCTACGGGGACTCTTCATCCTGAGTGGGCAGGTTGGTTTGCCAAGAACCCTTGGTCATACCAATTTGAGGATCTCAAAGTTGGCATCATCTGGATGGATGTTAGGGAGGCCTCTAAATCATAAAATCAGTGCCACAAGTGACCAGACTCCATATGACAGCCAATGTGCCTCCTTTTACATGTCCTCTTTCATGGACTGTAGCAGAAGAATCAAAACACATCAGAGGACACCGACTGCATCTGAGCTAGTCCCTTGGCTCCGATCCAGGAATGAATGAAGAGGCTGATGCACAAGAGGATGGATGTCCTGGGATATAGCAGACAATGAAGAAACCTGCAACTCAGTTCTTAGTGGAGAAGCTACAGCCAGACCAAGGGAACCTCTGTTCAGTATCAGGCCATCTCCTCAGGGAAGACTTGGGTGGCACAAAGGCTCTTGTGAGATCAACAAATTGGAGGACCATGAGGAGGGGAACAGCTTCAAAATCCTGAAGGCCAAGGCACTGTTAAGGGAGCCATGTAAGAGGGATCCGAAAGACCATGCCAAAGACTCTATTGAGAAGTCTGTTCAGAGTCACTCAACACCAAAGTTCTCTCTATGGAGTGCATTGGATTTGAAATCCAAGGAACAGAGATGAAGAACCAGTGGACTCCGAGGAAAGCACTAGCTCGGAAGCATGGACCAAGGAAGGAGTAAAAATGGAAGATGAACAGCCAGCCCAACCTGTCAAGACAGAGGGGGAAGGAAGGGCACCCATCTAAATCGGATTTAGTCAAGGCCCTCATCATACATTCCCAATCAAGGTCTGCAATTCCAGAAGGACTTGAACATATGCACTGAAGGCAGCTGAGAAGGGAAGCAAGTTCTTTCTCCAAGGAAATTAACCATTCGCTCAAGTAACCAGTCACTGAAGTGACCAGTCAGTTATCACCATCAACTCAGAGATGGTCTGAGCAACAGAAAGATTTAGTCATGAAGGGAAGAGACTCCAATCTAGTAATTTTTGGAGACTATGAAGCAGCCTAGTCACTGACCCTTCCCTTTTAAAGTTCACTCTATGCATTTCTTTGACTTTCTTTGCTCGTCTTTCTCCTTTCTGACTTTCTCTAGCTCAGGATCAGGAGGCAGCAACCCTTTTATAAGTTAGTTTATGCCTTCAGTCTGGTAAGACACAAGGACCAAAGGCTTTGCAGATTGATCAATCCTCTGATCAATGTGGCACCCCCAGGAATACCACACACAACTTATGGGTGTCCGGGGGGAGGAGTTCTTGGCCACACTTTGAATATTTTCTGTAGCTCTTCTTAACCATTTGAGTACAAAACCTGTTAAGAATAAATACACAAGCTACACAGAAATACACTGAATTGAAAAAGGCATAATTATCCAAGAAAACAAAAATGTATCCTAACCCTTCTGTTTCTTTATTTTTTATTTATTTATTTTACATATGTTGACCGGGTTTGTCCGACTGAGCTGAAGAGCCCTTTTCAGCAGAGGCCCGGGGAGAAAAGCTCCAACATATTATACAATTTTCATTATAAATTAGCATTAAACAGCAATGTTACAGGATTATTACAAGGCATTAAGTAGGAATACAATGTTATAGTGTCAATCAGGAGTATAGCAAATATCTTTCAAGATGTAGATCATTAAGATGAATATAGTTTTTGGGGTAAGCGATTACAAAAACCCAGTTTTATTATAACGTAGTTCGTAAGAAGGCAAAACAATTACAACAGAATGTTCCTCTGAGGTGATTTGGTTAAGTTTTAGAAGACAGTAGAAAGAGTAGTTAAGGAAGATTAGAGAGCTAGTGAGAAGAGTGAGTTAAGAGCAGAAAGTAGATTAAGGTATAGGAAGTAGGGGATGTTTAAGGAGGGAGTGTGCATTGGCAGGACCAGTGACTTTTAAAGTGCTCTTTGGTGGCTGTCAAATTGTTTAGGATGTGCAAGGGTCCCGATTTCTAGTGGGAGCCTATTTCAAGCAATAGTGGGGTGATAGCTGTACGTTGCGTCCAAATTTAAACTTGGGTTTGTAGATATGTAGTAGATCTTGGTTAGAACTTCTGAGAGGTCTGGAGGGAGAATAATGGGAGAAGAGAGGGGATAGTGCTGGGCAGCAGGAAGACTGGTATAGTTTAGAATGGTTGATCTGGAGCAGAGAGAAAAAGAAGCTGGTGGGGTAAATTCAAGCCAGTTTAGGTGTTTTAGAGAGAGACAGTGATGGGATTTGTAGGTTTGTTGGGCAGCAAATCTAGCTACCTTGTTGTAGGTAGATTTGAGTTTGGTCAGGAGTGTTGAGTTAAGATTTGTGAGAATTTGAGAGTTGTATATTAGACTGGGTAGAAGATAGGTAACAGAGTAATCTTGGCTTCAGAGGTAAGGAATTTCTTGCTGCAGTAAGAGCCCTAGTTTTGAATGAGTCATTTTGATAAATTTGACTTTCATGTTAACTGTAAGATGAACTTCTACGGTTACTCCCAAGAGCTTAGTGCTGGATTATACCTAAATGGAAGTGTTAAGGGACTGTATCGAGAAGGGTTTAATATTGTTACATGTTTTAGGTTGGAAAAGTAACAGCTTTGTTTTTTAGGGTTAAGGATGAGCTGGTTTTTAGAGAGCCATGTTTCGACCAAGTTAAATGATGTCCGAGTAGCTGAGAAGAGCTTAGAGGGAGAGTTGGCTATGGTGATGACTGTAGAGTCATCTGCATATTGCATTAAAGATGACTGAGGACAGCAGGTACAGAGCTGATTAGCAAGATATTAAAAATAAAGGTCCTAGGATAGACCCTTGAGGTACACCCATTTTTACAGGAAGAGGGGGGGAGAATGCAGAGTGCCATCTCACTGATTGAGATCAGTGAGGTAGCTGGAAAACCATGCAAAAGTATCAGAGGAGATGTTGAGGTTATGCAGTTTGTGCAGAAGTGTGTGTGACTGTGTCAAAAGCTTTTGAGAGGTGCAAGAATAGGCATGAAATAAGTTTATGGTCATCCATGGCTATAGAGACAGTGTTGAGGAAGTATAATAGAGCTGTAGTGGTGCTATGTTTGGGTCTGAAGCAGTGTTGAATGGGTGTAAGCAGATTTTTCTGTATTAGATACTGCATAACTTGTTCATGAATACCATTTTTCTAGGGCTTTAGAGAGGAGAGAGGATAGCGATAGGTCTAAAGTTGGAGATATCAGAGGAGTTACCTCCTTTGTGTATAGGCAGAGTGTAGCATTGTTTCCAGATTGAAGGGACTTTAGATTCTGAGCTAGAGCGATTAATTAGGATAGATACATGGAGAGAGTCAGCTGCTAGTAGAAGGAAAGTGGAAGGAATATTGTCAGCTGATGCTTAGCATGGTTTTAATTTAGAGAGTAGAGTTTTGATGTAGCTAGTAGGTACAGGTTTGAGGAGATACTATTAGGAGTAGGTTCAAAAATGTTGGAGAGGTTAGTAGTAGAGGAATTTGGGTTAAGGTTGAGCAGCTTAGGTATAGAATCGATAAAATACGTATTGAAGATAGTGGCAGTTTCTTCAGATGTATTGTCTGGGCATGGATTGGGGGAGCCAAGATTACCAGGTGTAATATTTGGTTAGAGTTCCAGAATTTCTTTAGGATTAGATCTTAGGGCTGTGGTGGGGTTCATTATAGCAGTCCTTTTTATCTTTAGGCGTTTTTTTGTCAGATTTCAAAGTTCTTTATATTTTTGCAAGTCTGCAGAGAGCTTAAGTTTGTGACTATTTTTTCCATAATTTGTCTTTAGTTATCATAAGGGTACGAGTGGCTTTTGAAAGCCACTGAGGTATGTTGGACTTAACTCGGACTTAGTGGGGGAGCAAGTGAGTCTAAGATGCTAAGGAAGGTGGAGTTGAAAGCTAGGACTGCTTCTTCTAGTGGGAGTTGGGTAAGGAATTTCCAGTTTACTTTGGAGAGGAGGGCATTAAAGGTTTCTGGATGGAAGTTAGAGTTTGCGACAAATAATAAATCTAGGAGGTTTTGAAAAGTAGCGAGTGAACCTAAGCACTTTTATAGGGGAGTGATCACTCTGTTTGATAGGGTTTCGGGGTTATGATATTTGGAAGGATTAGATACAAGTACCCAGTCAATAAAAGTACTAGATGTGTGGGAGTTGTTTGTATGAGTAGGATGGGAGATTAGCTGTGTAAAGCCAAACAAATTAATACAAGTATTAGAGTTTGGATTACAGAGTGTTAACCAGTTAATATTGACATCCCCAAGAACAGCTTCATTGGGGATTTGTTGAGAAAAGTATAAAAGAATATTTTCGAGCAGAGGAATGTTGTCTCCCGGAGGAACATAGAATGGCTGCTACTGTTGTGATAGTGGTGTGGTCACTGATTTTAACATTAGCAGTCAGTAGTTAGAGAGAGTGTCGCCAGGCCAAATGTCTACACGACACTGAAAAGATCACCAAGAAATAATGAAAGGAGCTGTGGAGTATCAATAGTAAGTTACATATTAAGTATCTGATGAAAAAAAATAAATGACATGGAGAACTTGGCTTTCCAATGTCAATACCTGTGTCTGATCACTTGGGCAACAAACAAGACCTGAAGTAACTAGAAATAGGTGCATTATGGGAGGGAAAAGTTAATGGAGCTCATGGCTGGAGCACTAGTTTTGCCAGCATGAAAACCCATCAAGTCGGATCAGACAGACAGGATGAAGAAGATCTACCTTCTGCAAATTGGCAAAGGTCAAATCACTGTAGGCGCAGCTGCTGAGGGCAGCCATGTACAGAGTCTGTACCTATGGCACTGAGGCTGAAGTGAAAGACTGCAGCTGCCAGAGACAGAAGCAAATAATGTCATCAGGACTGAAAGCACAAGCTCCAGCATCAGCCACAACAGCCAGATGTACAACACTACAGAAATGCTCACTTACTCTGGGCCCAAAACCAGAAGATGACCCCAAAAGTTGGAAAGTGGAACCAGACATCAGTAAAGGCCCCAACAGTACTTGCATCAAATCAAACCCTAGACAGACCAATTCCAAGGCCCGGGCCCAAAAGAAACTCCAAAAACCAGTAACTGCTAAGAAAGCCATTAAGATCTATATGTTAAACTCAAAGGCTGAAGACCCTGTATTAAGAACTTGGCCAACTCTAAAATATATCTGTTGACATTATTAGCCCCTGCTAGTCAAAATCCAGACTGTCACCTAGATGAGGACCAGCGAGAACAAAGATGTTCTGGCCTAAATATTACAGAGTGCCTCTGTCCACCCTGGAATCAAAGGGGAGGAGGCAAAAATATCATTGATGGACTAGGTCTCCATCTTCTTCCAGTTTAAATACAATACTAGGAACTGAAAGTCTCCTAACAAATCTTACAGACCTTGCTGATGGTGGATCCACCACCAAAAATACATAGAGGTTTCTGCTTAGATAGTTTGCATATCAAGAAACTAATGCATAACAAAAGTATTTACATTTTAAAATTTAACACTCTGTGTCCACTTTAGGGCTTAATCTTGAATGTAATTGGAGGCTGCTCATTTCAATTTTAATTGATTTTAAATGGCTGCGTATTTAAATGGGGGCTAACTGATGGTTTTGTGTACTCTTTAAAGGCTTTGCCGAGGCGCTAAGACTTATCATAATTTTGTACTTCTGCTGGCTGTTTCGTGGAATTTTAGCTTGTATAACTTTTTCTATAACACTTTCTATTCTGACTAAGGGGAGCCCAGACTCTAGGTCCTCATGGTTTTAAGCAGCACTCAAAGCATGTTTCTAGGTTAGGGGAGGTACTACACTTCATTTGTAGATGCACTGACCACCATTGTATTCTGGAGACTGTGGCCCTCAGCTGTGAGAGCTAGTCTTCATACTGCCCTCACTGTCCTTGGAGTTTGAGACCCCTGCCTTAAATGTTAACAGAATATATGAATCACAAGTGTGACATTTAACTGAAAAGCTTTTCAAAGCAGAAGACAGTGTGCCTGTCATCAGGTTAGAATTTGTGCCAACATTCGCATTTTTTTTAAAGCTCCAATCTCTGTAGCGAGAATGAAAACTAACTATACAGCAAAACAGCCAAACTGTAAAATCCAAACAGTAGAAAATCAAGAGTGTACAAACTATGCAGAGCAACAAACTGTTAGGGCCAAGACAGAAAACACACCAAAGCCTTGGGGGTTTTAAAGTAAAAAATAAAAACTGCAATAAAAGGAATGCTCTGCATGGGCTCTGTCCATGTTAAAAAAAAAAAAAATTTAATTTGAGACAGAGCATGCAATTTTTAACACCCAGACCTGCTGTACCACAAATTAAAGAACTTTAAATCAACTGTTACACTAAAGACAACAGTAGAATCAATTCCATGGCAGAAAGTAAAGCAATAAAAATATAAAATGTAAAGCAAATACTAGATTTTTTTTTTTTTTTTAACACAAGTTATTGAAATAATTACAAACGCAGCATGAAGCAATTTCTCCAATGCAACTAGCTGGCAAAGCATTTTGGTTAAAAAAAAAAGGGGGGGGGGGGGGAGTGCTAGTAGCCTGAAAGCTTCAGATGCCAATGTGACCCAAGGCTTGCAGCTTTAGTCCTGTTCCTGACAAAGATGGACTGCATCTTAGATTTGATATGGCAAACTGTTGTACAGCCTTCCCACCAGGGCCCACTGCTGAAAATGTGATCTGCCCTGTCAGACTTTCCCAATAAATGATGCCGGACCAGGACTTTGGAATTCAGGCCGACTGCGCGTAGCCTGCCAGAAGGATAACCCAAGTGTAATGACTGCAACAGTGAAACACTAAGAACATCTAACTAAATAAAGAGAGAGAAAAGAATAAGGGACAAAACTAGCCTCTGGAATATTCCTGCAGTGACGCCAAGTAGAAAAATGAGGTATTTACTTTAACTACTGCTGTTCCTCTAGTTAGGTAGTTTGTGAAACATTTAAAATGTCTTGTACAAGTCAAGGTTAGTCAGCTTGGTGGTTAATGACAGAAAGAACTCAGTCAGCACAGGTGACGAGAACCATTTTTACTTAATTTAGTAAAATATTCTCTATTGCAACTAGAAGGCAGCAAGAACACTGAATCCCTGAATAAAATAAAGCTGTACAGTGACAAGCCAAACTTGTTAATATAAATTTCATCTGTCGGCAAACAAGCTTCTCTTATTTTAGAGGATATTTTTCAGTCTGGCTCATGTTTCCAACCTACATGAGTAAGTACATGAGGGCTTTTACTCCAAGCTGCTGCGAGAAGTGAACAAGGCAAGCTGATGCTGTACAACAGCCCTCTTCCAACAGCCATATGTTTGGCAGAATACATCCAATGAAAGACAGCCTTCCTTCTTGCCTTTTCTAAAAAGTCTGTAGACCTCATAACCACAATGCAATTTAAAAAGAAAAAAATGCATTTTCTTCTGTATCTGTGGGGTAAGTGAGAAAAATAAGACCTGTGAAGCAAAATGTCTTTGACCACTATACTCAAAAAGGAGATTACACACCTCTCACTACAATAGAATGTTTACTACTAAACGGGGTGGAAAAGGCCTTAAACTTGCAAGAACAGTTTATAGTTTCCAGAACTTTAGGGTTAGATAGTGATGTGATGTGCAGGTTGAAGACAAATTGTTCTTTCCATACAATTTTTCTGTTCTGCACATGTCTGACTATAGTCTTGAAAGGATTGCTCAAGGAAGCAGTGGGAGAAAGATCAGTGACTGAAAATATAGTCTCCATTTGTAGGCACCATTTTTTTCACTCAGAGATCAGGCAGATTAAATATTTGAGACAAGTAACCTACTGCAGAATTTAAATCTGAAGTACCTGTATAAGTTTCCATTCAACTGCTGAGCAGGACCGTTCAAGGAGGTGAAGGTGGGATACCAATGACTGAAAAGGTCATGACACCATCTAGATACATACTGTGTGTCAAATCATTACCCTGTCCACAAGGATGTCTTGTTCTTCTACAGACACTAATAAATAGATAACCTGGTGCAAACAATCCAATCTCAAGGTCCTCAACCAGCTTACATCACTGAAGATGTACTACTACACAGCAGTCACGTAATGTGCTCATGCTTGCGTTACACAAAACTCTGTTAATTTTTTAGCTGCACCCAATGGAACAGTGGAATAATCCCCCTTCAAAGTTTAATTTGGAAATAAATCTGGTGTTTACAGAAACTCACCTTCACCAGCATGTTCTTATTCATTTTTCCAAAGGCTATATCTATAGAACTGAATTTTGTAGAGCACCCTACATAGAATTTATGGCAAATTTCCTTTAACACCACTTCTTAACCACACTGCCTGCCAAATAGTCTCTCCCACTCAGTGACCCATTATCATAAGAAAGATCTAGGCCTACCTTGACATTGGCTCTATGTACTTGACATGCACTCTGAAGTTGTACTACTGACTTGTACAGGATTGACATTTACTTTCATGTCTTATTTTTTATGATACATCTGCAGAATAATTAATTTGTGTTAATATTCTTACATTACTACAAGTGAAGTTATTGACTTGTTTTCTTAGTACACCCAATTGACATCTTATATGTACATTTAACTCTCTTGTATTGTACTGTAATTAATGTAGCTGCTAATATTTAGCTTCTGCCTTTACTCAACTGTATCTGCACGCCTTTTACGTACTCTAAAACTTATAACAAAATTTTCTATTGTATTTATGTATTGATGTGGAGCTTTTCTCCCCAGGCCTCCACTTTAAATGGGCTCACTTCAACCCACTGGACGTTCCTGGTAAACAAATACAAGCAAATAAATAAATTACTGTATAACAAAATCTAGCCTGTGTTATATAATGTTATAAAAAACAAAGTATATTGAATCTGCTTAGAAAAGTACTGATCTAACCTGAAGACAGAAGCACGAGTTTGGAGAAAACCCATGCAGGAGCTCCAGATATTCAGGTTGCTTCACACCTTACAAAAATAGGGCAACTGAATACAGAAATATGCACATATTACTGTAGCCAATCTTGCCCTCCTGGCCCAGGTCAAGGCTAAAACGAATCTGTAAATACGACTTCTTGCCAGCTTAACAAAATGTTAAATAAATACACAATCAGTAATAATCCTACAAAAAAAAAATATCATTAATACAAGAGTTCTGCTGATTTCATCAGCTCCCCAATGTCAACAGACCAAGCTTTTTTTTTTTTTTTTTTTTTTTTTTTTTTAAGAAATTTAAAAATAAATTAAATTTCAAGTTAAAAACAAATGACAGCCTTCCAAACAGGGGCTTCAATACTCAAAAATAAAAACCTCTGAAGGCAGACAAGAACCTTAAGTGACCCTAGTACTAAGAGGAATGATCTAAATACCAGCCAGCTGAGGTCAGATTGCTGCAACCAGAGGTCAAGGCCACTTGTTACACATCTCACAATGGCTTACAACTGCTGAACAGTTTACCCAAAATCCAATTCTGTGAAACATTTCTGCATCACTGGCAGAAGCAAACACCTATATAATGCACAGGCTACATTGTGCTATACAATGAATTATTGTAGCAGCATCCTCAAAAGGATCTCTTAAACCATAATACATTGCATAAAACTGCACAAAATACTGTACTGCTAGTTACTACTCAGTGCTACAATACCAGTCGAAATAAAAATAACACTTACTTTTAAGAGAAGGACCGATCCAAAGAAAACATTGACCAGTGAAACAAGCAAGAGAATGCTAAGACCCGACATCAAAGTACCTGATTGAAAATAAATAAATAAATAGATAAGATATTAAATCACTCACATTACTAATGCAACAAAGCTGACATATGGGTTACAAACCCAAATACATCATTGTGGAAAATACAACTGTGTTGGGAACGGAACCTACCACAGTTGTACATGCTACAATACACTCAACACTCATTGTTGCAGTCCTCACTAATGGCAGTATTCTGCCAGAAGGTAGCTCGACAAATGGTCTGACTTCAGAACTGCACCATTCCCCACTCTGCCCTCCTGAAACTCACTCAGAGGACAGGGTGTCAGCAGTAGAACAGGATCTTTCCTTCTCTGGCTAAAGGTACAGCATACACAGCTAATGCATCACAGTATGAGTGGACCAAAATGGAAACACCTCACCTCACAAGAAAATAGTCTATCCACAAGACCCCAATCTCACTCTCTTGAGCTTGTACATGCACAAAAAATGAGTGAGCCCAATAAGGAGATGGCAGGGAGGGTGCTTAAGTAGTACAGGTACCCACCCACAACCACAAGATGTGCAAGGAGGAGGAGACAGTTAACAAGGACTGCATCAGTGAATGTACTATCTACAATTTTGTACGTTCCTAAAATATATAGCACTACATTCACTGCACTAGTCACTGATGCTGTCCTCACCAATGAAGATTCTCATAGCAAGAAAAAGTGTCTGACTGTCCCAAATGAGGTCTCCAAAAAAACAGACCTTGAACAGTAGAAGCAAATCTTGACCTTGTCTTGGACCAAACACCCAGATTATGTTTTGAGAAATGGCTTCAAAAACTGACTGGTAATTAACTCATCTGAGGAATGCTGTGGTGGCTGTTGTGACTGGTTCAACTGGCTTTTATATGCTCTAGCACTGAATTTATACAATAGCAGACAGAGGTCAAGCCACTTTATGCAAGCCATTTAATGCCCAGTTATTCACATGCTTCCCCTTCATACCTTCAGCAAAGGGCAACCACTCCTTCAGATTCCTTTTCTTTTGTACAAATAAAATATCAGCAGACTATGCACATCCAAAAAGAACACTTTCTCATTTTGTTTTGGGGATTACAGAAATACAGGAAGGTGAGTGGCATGATTCAGGGAAATGTCAAATTACTTTTTAAAATATATCAAGAGGTTGAAGTGAAGGAACACCACATCTTTGTGAAAACATAAAAATGGTTTCCTGCACATCAGTGCTTGCAATATTAAAATTCTCTCAGCACATGTCACAGCCACCAAGAACAGTCTCCCAAGGTAAACACTTTAGGGCCAAGGATGCTTTCTATAAAACATAGGTCCCACAATGGAGTAATGCCCCTTTTAGGTGATCTAAGGTACAACACAGCTTTTAGAATTGGAGACAGGAAGGCCAAGCTGCAAAAACATAAACCTTTAAAGGTGCACAAGACAGCATTATTATGTAAAGGTCTGACAATTCAAGACCAACAACATTTGAGGTGGATTCAGGTCTATGATCCTAACGGACACCAAAGGGAAAATTTACTCCATTTTGCTGGAAATGACAGAGTTTGGTTTCCTATCCTTCATTTCAATTACCAAGCCCTCTCAAAACATGAGCCTGGATGGAATAAATGCTATACCATCCAAGCCATCAGCCTTAGTGTAGTCAGGTTGCAGTGGATCAGGGATCCACCATGTTAAGTCCACATGCTCAAGCAACAATCTTTGCTAAATATGCAGGCAGGCAGAACCAATAACACTGTCCAAAAGCAGGCTATAAATACAGATTTTAGCCTAGATTACTTGATCTTCTGTAATACCTTGGCGATCAGGCAAAAGGTGGAAAAAGTATAGAAAAAGACTTGCCAGAATCATGGAAAAGGCATTTGGTCTCCAGGCTGCTGGAAGAGACTTCTTGCAGCAAAACACACTCAGCTGTCTTGTTTTTTTTTTTGCATCGCTTGCTTGCTGATGAGTTCCAGAAAGATTTTCCTATTCAAAATCCATGTCTTGTGGCTCTACCAAGAACTACTCAGTCTGCCAAAACACCCTCTTCTGATGGGTTGTAGGCCATCACTTGAGCCAAGGCAGACTCCTCAACCACCCCCCCATGACTGCATAGGATGCAATAGTGCGAATGCCTCTACTTGAGGCACTCTAGTGTACCCATAACTGTTCGAATGCTTTTAATACTAAGAAAACAGACATTTCCTTCACTTTTGTGTGTTCCTCATACTCCTGTCCCATGTGCCCTAGGGTTTCAGCGATATAATATGGGCCCCTCCCCAGGCTAAGTCCAAGGAGTATAATGACTGCAAACACCCTGAGCTAGTATGAATAATATCCCTAAACTAAATCATGCCTTGATTTTCCAGTGTGTGTATTTTCTTTCTTCATGCACAGTAAAATTGGAAAAGGCACTTCCAGCATATGGGAATGCTGAGTCCACCGGTTCCTGAGGTATCATATCACTGAAAGTTCTTCCTGGTCTTGCCAGCAGGGCCATAAGAATGCATAATCACAATGCAATGTACTCCAGAACTGCGAAAAAAAATCCATCAAACGGCTTTAGGGTTGCCTAAAGAAAAAGGGTATCGGAGTACTATCTCCTCTGGGAGAAAGGTCCTCCACAGTTCTATATCCAGCAGGGCAGTGCATCAAGAAACACAAACTTTATGCTGGCAATGAAAGGAGGCTTTCAGAAGTTGAAAGAAAAAGAAAGACTTTGAAAACGTGCTACAATGACATTCAAGGCCTTATCAATTTTTCTCAACTGAACCTGCTTAAACCGAGCAGTTGTCTAAGAGGGCCCTGCAATATACAATCACAGAAGTCAGACACTTTTATAATGACTCTGGGTGCAGTAAACAAGTCAAAGGAGCAAGAAAATGAAGTGGAAATGATCTCCCCTGCTTAAGATCTTAGCAACCTTCTATGGGTCCTGATAAAGGAAATATGTAGGGAGGTATCCTTTACATCCAGGGTGACTAGAACAGACGAGGAGAGAAAGTGAAAAGACAGTGAAGGGTCAGGATTTTAAATATGGAACAATTACAAAACCCAGTAGATCTTTAACGGATAACTGCTGCAGTAGCCTTAGCTACACAAGTTGTCTGCCAAGGATGCAACGGTCAGCTAGTTTGCAAAGCTTAAGGGCATCTTCCATGCACTCAGCCTGTTGAAAGCTCAAGCACAGCTAAAGAAAATAAGCAGTTTAGGCAGCACCACCTTCACAGTTTTCACACCAACTGAAAGAGGGAGGCTAGAGCCTTGAAATACATTAATGCTAAGTATTTAAACAGTGTCCTCACCCTTGCAAAAAACAAACAAAAAATAAAGGGGGGGGGCACAGGGTGGGAGGAAAGGTGCAGCTACTACATCAGTGATCATTTAAACATCTGTCACAAGTTTATTTACCCAACTATACTACATTCATTATTTGATCATGGCTGCAGTTGCCTTAGCTACATGGGTAAAAACAGCATAAATTTGGGGAGAGGAAAGATGAGGGTCCATGATCCTCGCAAATTTTGCTTTAGACCTGAAAAAGCAGTCTGGTTTGCAGGGCTTTGTAAAAGTACATACAGAGAAGCAATTACTGCTGCTAGAATGCTTAAGAATCTACTCCTTCCTAAAAAGCCACCAATGAAGCCAAGACCGTAGTAGAAGAAGCCTCAACTGCTGCCTAGGGCTGACTTGCGGTAAAAATAAAATGAGATATCATGGAACACCCATTTGGAAATAGTCTGCTCTGAAACAGGTTGCCCTTTTTGCCTAGCTTCATACAAAATGACTAACTGATCAAGATTCCTGAAGGTTTTAGTCTTGCCAACATAGTATCGGAGTACTCTGTGGACATCCAGAAAAACATCATTTTTACACTGTAGATAAAATACGGAGAGGAGGATAGTTTGGCTTACAATAAACTCGGATACTACTTTTGAGAACTAATCCTTCACTTATGCGTAAAGAAACCCCATCTCTGAAAAATGAGAGAAGACCGACCCACCATGGCAGCTTGCAACTCTGGCATTCTTCTTGCGAAAGTCAAAGCAATGAGCAAAAACTGTTGCCCATGACAAGAACCTAAAAATCAACCTGATGAGCTGGTTCAAATGGAGAAATAATTTTTCCAAAACAAAAATAAGATCCCAAGGAGGAATGATCTGTTGAACAAGTACATACAACACTTTTCATAAATATTTTGACATATGAAGGGGGGTGGAGTCCATGGGCAGACATGCTGAAATGGCCAACAAATGAACCTTGATAATAAGAAATGTCAGTGAATAACCACTCAAACATTGTGGAATTAAAGAAATACTAGCCTCAAAATAATCTCTGTTCCTATTTTGGCACAAAAATAGAAAATCTCTTCATTTACTCAATTTCCTAGTAGCAGGTTTCCTTGCTTCCTTTAATACTCACTGCAAGTCCTCAGAAAATAGTTTTAATACCTTTTAGCCACCTACTACCCAGGCACTTGGTTACAGTTGTTTTCAACTGGGGTGCAACAAACCGCCTTGACTAATATAACTAAGCTCAGTCGGAGATAAAGCTTGTGGTAACTGTCCTGGGCCATTTCCAAAAGGAAGAACCACATTTTCCAGACCAAAAGGAAGTCACCACAATGGCATGAAGATTCAGAAGAAGTCTGAAAAGAATAACCTTGGATATTAGTGGACTGGCATACAAGAATACTCCCATCCAAGGAAATAAGGCATTTATTTTCCAGGTCTGCTTGTTAAAGAGTGACTTTTGCCAACCGACTATCGTCAGTGGAGGCAAAAAGATCTATTTGGGGTATTCCCCACAACTAATCAATTCCGGGAAGATCCCCTAACTCAGGTTTCCATTTGTGAGGGTCTGTCCTGGTCCTGTTCAGCTTGTCTACCACAATACATTTGCTCCAACAGAAGTAAGATGCCTGTAGAATGAAGTTTTGCTGTCAAGCTACATCCCAGGTTACCATGGCTGTTCTGCATGGAGAGAAGTTTATATATTACACCACCGGGATATTGTCTAGAACTACTTGCAACTGTTCTGGGGACGCAAGATGATGAGATTTAAGTGCATTTCTTAATGACAGCATCTCTCATGTGTGTGTGTTTTGATCTTTTGTCCCAAAGGCCATGCACTTCTATCCCCATAAACACTGCTCCCTGGGCAAAGTCTAAGGTGTCTGTTGTATGTAAGGAAAGGGAAGACCTAGAATCAGATACAATTTGTCTCTTCAAAATAAATTCCCCTTGCACAAACTCCAAAACTGGAATGTGGACAGTCAAGGGATGCTGAAGCTGAAACCATACTGATTTTGGGTACAGGTGAATTTTTGTGATGTGGAGTCTTGCTACAGGAATCATGTGAATCACAGATGCCAAAAGACCTAGTATACTAAGAAATTCCCTTGCAGAGGACTTTTGTTTGAGTGAATAAATAACATACCTAGATACAGATCTACTTTTTCCTGATAAATAACTCCTCTTTGAAACAAGTAATCTAGGAGACAGCCCAGGAAAACATCTCTGAGAATGGGTCAAGCAGGTTTCCTGAAACCAAAGTTTGTGCAGACTTCTCAACCAATAGAGATTGAAGACACTCTGAAAAAGACTCTGCAAAGACAAAGAAAATGTAAATAGCCTGCAGTCTGCAACAGGCTACCACTGGAGCTAGATACTTTGCAAATACAACTGGAGCAGAAGATCACACAAAGGATAATACAGAACTGAAAAGAGTTACCCAGACAGTCTTAAAAATATCTGAAATCTGGAGCTATAGGAATGTGATAAGAATCTTTTAAATCTAGGATCACAAAAATAAAAATCTTACATAGGAAATGAGGGGTAACAGGTTGTGAAGAGAGCATTTTGTACTTAGGAGCAAGCCCAAACTTATTTAAAAAGGAAAAATTCAGACTGGACTCCATGAAGCTTCTTGTTTTAGCTCCAGGAGAAAAAAAAAAAAAAAACAAAACAAAAAAAATTCTTGAATAAAAACCTTCTCCAATCAGAACAGGAACAACTTCCATCACCTCCCGATTCAAGAGATGCTGAATGAAAACAGAAGTTTGATCGGATGGATGGATGAGGAGGAATCCTTTGAAAGGGAAGAAGAAATTGCCACTGCCATTAGTAATCCTCATTCGTCTCAAACAAATGGGTTCTGAAAGTATTTGTTGAGAAAGTGAAGTATAACTGTTCAGACTTTTGGGAGGGAGTGAAGGGGGCTTCTGATGATAGCAATTCAGATTTGTGAGACTGTCCACAATTCTGGGGATCTTCTGATTTCTTCTTGGAGCCTCCCTTCCACTGCTTTTAAAATGCTGCTGTACCAGCAGCTTTGCTTTTAAAATGCTGCTGTACCAGTAGCTTGTTATATCTGCTAACTTTCCTTTTTGTAAAATGTTGCAGAGGTAACATTAAATCCTTGACGAACTTGGAGAAGGAAGGATGAAAAATCTTGTGAAATTCCCTGAATTACCTTGCCTCTCTCATCACACCTTTTGAGGACCTCTGCAGCAGACTGTCCAAAGAATACCTCATTGTCAAAGGGAGAATTCAAAATTTCATACTTAACATACTCAGGAATACAAGTACACAACAACGCAAACTTCCTTATTACACTTTGTAGGAGACCTGGAGTTGACTAACTGAATCATAAGCACATTTCAAAGTGGGGACAACCACTAGAGACACAGAAGCAATAAACTTCCAATAATATGCTTTTTCCTTAGATGAGGGAAAAGATCATGTTCCTCACATTTTCAAGTGGCAGCCCTAAGGGTTAATATACTATCTTGATAAAGTACAGTTGTGTACACTTACCACAAATGTAGATGTTAAGAGTGTATTCACTGTTGCAGTCATCACATTTGGGTTATCTGCTTGAAGTAGCCCTCAGTCGGCCTGATTAACAAAGTCATGGGTCCTGCGTCGGTTGCTGTCCCTTCTTCCATGACGTCAGAGGTATAAAACATGCAGCCAACGCCATTACATCAGCTTTTCTTACCCCAGATGTCAGGTACCCCCCTAATGGGAAGCAATTAAATCTATAAACAAGAATATACCTCCAACAAAAAAGCAATACACCAAAAAGCTTTTTGAGCATAGTAAAGGAGAGTAGAGGTATAGCCAAAAGTAGTAGGGGGGCTGGAAGGAGGGTAACCAGGACTGCAACAGTGAATACACTCGAACATCTACATTTAAGATAAGCGTGCACAACTGTACTATGTTCTTAGTGTTTCACTGTTGCAGTCATCACATTTGGGTAGATTCCCAAAGCTAAGGGTGGGAGGAGGAATTTGGATAGCATTAGGACCAGCTATAAGACCCTTCAAGACTACAGTGGCAAAGCCAGCTCTGAATTTAAAGAAAATTGGCAGATGGTAATGCTTTGTGAAAGTATGTACAGAACTCCAGGTAGCAGCGTCAAGGATGTCCCTGGTAGGGACGTCTCTGAGAAAGGCTGTAGAGGCAGAGGCAGCCCTGGTTGAGTGGGGTCTGATCTCCTGTGGGATAGATTTTCCATGGTGCTTGTAGCAGAAATGAATGCAGTGGCATATCCATCTGGAAATGGTTGGCTTTGAAATAGCCTTCCCTTCTGCCCCTGCAGCAAATGCCACCAGCAGTTCAGATTTCCTTTGAGGTTTAGTCCTGTCCAAGCAGAATCTAAGTTGCCTGTGCACATCTAAGGAGTGCAGTATCCGTTCCCCTTTGTTCTGTGGATTAGGAAAGAAAGCTGGCAAATGAATGGACTAATTAAAGGGCCACATATTTGATACCACCTTGGCCAACAAGGAAGGATTGGTCCTGAGGGACACCCTGTCCGCATGAAAAATGAAAGGCTCCACTGCCATAAGAGCCTGTAATTCAGATAGCCTTCTTGCTGAAGCGATTGCTAAAAGGAAAGCTGTTTTCCAAGAAAGGAATTTTAAGTCGGCAATAGCAGCTGGCTCAAAAGGAGGAACAATGAGTTTCTCCAATACAAAATTATGGTCCCAGGCTGGGGTTGGAGCTCTCCTGGGTGGTCTCAAATTTTTGGCCCCTCTGAGGAACTGCTTGAGCAGTGGGTGAGAAAAGAGGGGGGGTTCTGTGTTATAATGAGCTGAAACAGCTGAGGCGTGGATTTTGGAGGAGGAGAAAGACAGGCCCTTGTGAATCATCTCAGTTAAGTAATGTAAAATCGGAGGTAAATTGGGCACTGCTGTGCTCATCCTTTGAGACTGGTTCCAGACACAGAATCTTTTCCATTTTTCAGCACAGAATCTTTTCCATTTTTCAGCATAAGATTTTCTAGTACTACGCCTCCTTGCCTCTAAAATGATATCCATCACTGGTTTACTGAGGGATGGTAAAGGAGAGATTAGGTAATTAGCCAGGCTGCTAGGTTCAGTGTGTGAAGCTGAGGGTGTACAGAATCCAGTTCTCTTGCTGAGACAATAGGGTAGGAGTCTGAGGTAGGTGCCATGGGGCCTACTGCGACACACTGCACAAGAAAGGGTTATCAGTGTTGGCGTGGCCAGTGTGGTGTAATCAAAATTGTCCTTGATTTGTCTGGTTTGATCTTTAGTAGTACTTTGGAGAGCAGAGGCAGAAGAGGAAAGGCATAAACTGATTGGATGATCTGTCCTTCAGCTGGAAAAACCTCTTTCCAAGCTTGTTTTTGGGGAGTCTTTGTGCAAAATTTGTCCAACTGATAGTTCTGGGGGGAGGAGGCAAACAGGTCTATATCTGCCCCCCCCCCCCCCATTTGCTTGTCAACATGTTGAAAATCCTTGGTTCCAGTTTCCACTCGTGTGGGCCATAAGGTTTCTGCTTTGATTGTCTGCCAGTGTGTTTAGTTTTCCTGGCAGGAACTGAGCTTGTAGATTCACTTGGTAGCTCAGGGCTGTGTTCCACAAAGTCATGGCTAGTCTGCAGAGGGATAAGAATGTGTACCCCCCCCCCTGCTTGTTTATGTACCACATAACAGTGGTGTTGTCCATCTTTACCATTAACTGTCCTGGAAGAATGTGATCCTTGTAGGCAGGCTTGTCAGAGCATTCTGTACAGCTAACATTTCTTTTTGATTGATATGCAGGTGCATTTGACTGGAGTTCCATTTGCCCTGAATGCACTTCCCTGCCAGGTGAGCTCCCCATGCATAGTCTGATGAGTCTGTTACGGTTTGGGCAGCAGGGGGTAGTGTGAATGGTAGTCCCGCGTTTTGGTGGCAGGCCTCTGCCCACCAAAGGAACTCTCGGTGTAGGCAAGGTATGACGGGAATGAATGTTGACAACATAGGTTTTTTAGATACCCTTGAAGTTTCCTCATATGCAGTCTTGCATATGGAATTAGAAGAGTGCAGGAGGCCATAAACCCTAATGCTTGTAGTATTTGCCTTGCAGATAGCAAGTTTGTGGCCACTTGTTTGAAGTAGGTTGTCAAATGAATTTGTTCCTCTGGAGTGAGAAAAGCCCTCTGGGAAGTTGTATTTAAGCTTGCTCCCAGGAATATAATTTGTTGACAGGGTACCAGGTGTGATTTCTTTTCATTTATGGTGTACCCCAGACAAGTTAGCACCCTCTGTACAAAGGCCAAATGATTCAAAAATATGTCCTGGCTTTCTGCCTGAATTGGACAATCATCCAGGTATGGGTATATTTAAATATTTCTTTGCCTGCAAAATGCAATGACTGGAGCTAGGCACTTTGTGAATACCCTGGGCGCAGTAGATAAGCCACAGGGCAGTGCAGGTAACTCTCAGTGCGTGTAGCCTGCTTTGAAGCGTAGCTATCTTCTGCAAGATTCCCCGACTGGGATGTGCAGGTATGCCTCCTTTAAATCTAGTGTTGCCAACCAGGCGTCTTTGCCTAGCATATGCGTGTAGCCTGCTTTGAAGCATAGCTATCTTCTGCAAGATTCCCTGATTGGGATGCACAGGTATGCTTCCTTTAAATCTATTGCCTAGCATAGGGAGCAACTGGTGAAGAGTCAGCATCTTGAATTTTGGAATCACCAAAAAGGTGTTTAGAGTAGACAGGTCCAGGAAAGGTCGCAATGAATTGTCCTTTCTGGGTACCAGGAAAGGTCACGAGTAGAAACCTTGTCCCTTTTCCTCTTCTGGTACCAACTGAATAGCCCCTATGCTTGAGAGAGAAAGTACTTGCTTTTGGGCCTCTGCCCACTGATTTGGGGGTAGATCTGGCACCCGCTTGGTGTTGGTAACGTGTGGAAGTGAAATCTGTATCCTTGGGACACTATATTTAAAACCCATTTGTCCTGGGTAATGAGTTCCAAGTTCTTTGCATGAAGAGCAATCTTTCCCCACAAAGGGGCAGTCAGGTGATAAGTGCTTGGAAATTTTAAAGAGAAGTTACTGAGAGTTTACCATAGGGGGGAGTTTTATTACTCCCAGATTTGGAAGTGGAGGCCCCCCCACTGCTTAGTCCTGTGCGTACCCTGGGACTGAAGCCTGGGAGCTCTGCTGGATCTGGGTTTGGATTGAAGGTCTGGAAGAGGCAGGAAAAAAAAAACAATTCTTGGAAGGGCAATGCCTACTAAATCTTGCGGGTTGTACTTGTAAATAATCTTAAACAGTTTGCATAGATTTAGCTTTTTCCTTCATCTTTTTAAGAACTTCTGCCTTGTTGCCAAACAGGCGGTCCTGGTTTAAGGGAGCATCCAGTTAATTTCACTTTAACTTGATCTGGCAAGGATTGCTCCTTAAGCCAAACATGCCTTCTAAGCACAGACCCAGTTACTGCAGCCCTGCAAGATGCCTCTAGTGAATCAAAACCACATTGCAAAGTATGTTTTCCAACTTATTCAGCTGAATGCAGTAAATCCTGTAAATCCTTATTTTCAACACAAATCAGGAATCAGCATCATTTTCTGTTTAAGCAATCCAATAACATGTTGCTGATACTTTAACATTTGAAACTTGCAGTTTAAGGCCCTAACGGCCAAAGTTGCATAAGTGTATTACCTTCTTACCCCATCTATCCAGTGCCCTGGAGTCTCTATCAGAGGGGGTAGGATTTTTGGCAGTAGTAGCTGTAATGCCCTGTGAAATGGCCTCAGGATCCACCGTAGGATTTTTAAAAAGGAAAATGTGAGAGTCAGGGACCCTGTAATATCTACCAGGTTTTCTCTGAGCAGGAGGTAAAGAGTTAGGGGCCAAGCTAGATTCTGAAAAGGCATTATCAACATTGTCTAGTACAGGAGGTATGGCTAAAGGCCTGTGCTGGGGTAGGAGTAAGAAGTCCCTAAGCCTCTTTTTAGAATCAGAGAAATCCTGACTTTCCCAACAAAAATGCTCCCTGAGAGTATGCAAGGTTTCACCAAAAGAGAAATCCTTTGGGGGCAGAGGTAATAGAGTCATCAGCGTCAGAATCCTCATAGGTAGATAAGGGTAAATCCTGGTCATCAGAAGTAACAGAAAATTCAGAATCGTGGTCAGAAGTATCATAAGCAAACTCAGTTCTAGGTCCTCTCAGAGGGGAAAGGCTGGCTTCCCCTGATTAAAGTAACAAGGTCTTCAGCCATTCTTATTTGTTTTTTAGGCATAGAGGCCTGACCATGCAGTCTGGGCGTCAGTTTTCTAGGCATGGTTCGAGTTTTAGGCCTTGAAGAAGAGGATGGCTTCTGTTTAATACGCAAATCAGTAGGCCTGAATACACCCTCAGAAGCTGGTGCCTGCACAGCGGCTCTGGACCCATCCAAGGTAGAGACATCCGCAGGTTCCACAGTTGAAGCATTCATGGCATACCGGACTCCGAATGGGTCTCAGGAGAGGCCTGCAAATCTGAAGTAGCGTGCATCAGTGGCTGCGAAAGCGCCTGAGTACCGGCGAACTGGCTTAGGAGAAGCATCGTCAGTAGTTTTGGCCCTAGGCGGCCTGTCTGTCTTTATTTTTGTGTTTTTTAGGAATGTCTGTAGTCTGATGGCTTACCGAAGACATATCAGGATAATTGAACAGAGCACCAAAATATTTAGAAGCGAAACTACACAGACGACTGATAGTTCGTAGGCACAAAACAGACAGCGAGGTACGTCGTGGTCAGGGCCTAGGCAATACAGTACGAATGAGAATATTTGAGGTATTTGCTTTCCACAAGAAATGCAATTATTTACTTTTACTGACGTTGGTTTAGAGCAAGAAAAAGTTTCTCCAGCAGGGTACTTAGCTTAGTGGAAGACTTGGGTTCTGAAACTCAAAAACGAAAATTTCAGGAGTCGGCCGACCGGCACTTGTGAACTGCTTCTGCTTCGGGCACCGCACGACAAGAACGACTGATGTAATAGCGTCAGCTGCATGTTTTATACCCCTGACGACCTGACGTCATGGAAGAAAGGACAGCAACTGACGCAGAACCCAAGACTGTTAATCAGGCCGACTGAGGGTTACTGCAAGTAGATAACCCAAATCTGATGGCTGCAACAGTGAAACACGAAGTACATCTGAGAATTCTATATTAAAAAAAAAAAGTTGTTAGGAGGATACCCCCCACCCCCAAACAAAAGCTTTCCCATTCTCGTAAGAAAGGACAGGAACAGCATTAACCACATATTCAGTAGCAGATGGGTTCACCAGAGAGGTACAACTGCTGCATCTTAAAGTTTGACTCTCAAACCGTAAAACTGAAGAACTTTATACAATTGTAACTGCTTTCTTGGAGGCAGCAGAGTGACGGTCAGACACTATGCAAGACTTAGTGGCCTGCTTTGAAAATTTAGTTTGTATGTATTCTTATGATGTTAAGCCCCACCTGAATAAAGGTTTTCTTAATATCAGAAGTTACCCAAAATATCATTCTATCCTCCAGGTAGGTAAATGAGTGAGCTGGCATTGCACAAGATTAGATGAGGTGGTGGACAGCCTGATGGAAGTTTAATCTGCCATTTCCTCCAGGGTTAACAGCACTGAGGAACCCACAGACATTTCTTTCCATTGCTTCCAGCACCTGAAGTGTTTGCCTTTGTCTCATCTGGACAGACAGGCCAGGACTTAGAAAGGCAATTCTTGTTGAAATTGGGTAACAGCAAATAAAGTGCTTAACCAGTTGCATAGTCCCCCCCCCCCCGCCTTTTAAAGGTGCTTTCAGCAGTGGCTATGAAGACCTCCTTATCCAGGGGTATACCCAGGAGCTCAATTTTCACATGATCTGCAGGGACAGTGCCCTCAGTCAAGAATGCCACCAAAATGACACGTTTGCTGTTGCCCAACATGACACATCCACCACATTACAGCGTCTTTTTTGAATGCACTACAACCTGGTTATGATAGGCTCAGGTCCTTATCTGTGATTCTGTCTACAGCGGACCTAATCTTATCCAAAGATCACTGACAAGTAAATGGATTTTGCAGTTTAACACTCAAGGCCAGGGTAGCACAGAAACAGGCTACCTCACCCACCCAAAGTGCTCGAGTATTGCACTACTCTTGTCATTTGGAATGAAGTTCCTGAACAGAGCCAAAGAGAATCCATCTCGAAAATACAGGGACCCCACAATTTGATCAGCCAGAGATTCCTGCAGAGGAACTTGTAAGAATCCTTTCTTAACAGAACAAAGTTATTTAAACCAGATTTTTACTCACAAGAAGTAATTGCAGATAAAATACTCATGCTTTCACAACTTGTTAGAACAAACTGTTACACAACGAAACTGTAAATCAAATTCTGAAAATCAAAGCTGAAGTATACATTTTTCTCCATACCAATTTTCCCATCCTTATCAGAAAAAAACAGGATTAGAATTTAAGTGCTTAGCAGCAGTGGGATCGACTAAAGGTAAAGCCAGGATTAGAATTTAAGTGCTTAGCAGCAGTGGGATCGACTAAAGGTAAAGCTGCTGGATCAAGCTTGGGAAGCGTGTATAAAATTTTAAAAAAGACTGAATGAATACGTCCTGCTTCTTAGGGGCAGCTGGCCACCAGGAAAATTGTAGGCTTGAACACACATTCTTATGGCTCTGCTTGCTTTAGAGCAATTTATGCAAGTTCAAAAAATCCTTCTGTAACAACTCGTATTTTCTGAAGGACTGGACTCCACAGAAAGAATCGGAAACTAAGCTCTCCTCAGAGTTATAATCAGAAATCTGAGGGGGAGGGGGGACAATGTATCCATCTCTGCATATTTCACAATGTCAAATCTCTTTGGGAAAATAGGAATCCCACTTTCTTTTACCAGAAACTACATTACAAGGAAGATCCACAGCCTGAATTAAACCCCTAGCCAGACCCAATAAACTACTACCATCCAAAAACAGTAAACACATGCTTGGTTTTCAGTTTCTTTCACAGGGAAAAATGGGACCAGTTTTGATAATGGCAGTAGCTGCCTCCCAAGTGATGGGCAAGCACTAGGACAAAACCAAGAAATCATCCCGGTTACCTCTCCCAGGACTGACAAGAGTGGTTCTCCCTTGACCTCAAAGATAAATGCACACTACATAACTTAATTTCAGTTCTCCCAGCATGAAAATAAACTCAGAAGAGAGCCAGTGAATTTGATCTTTAGGGGTAAATTTCAGTTACTGGCTAGTAAGTGCACTGCCTGGATGCCAGCAAAAAAAAAGTCAGAGAACCTGAAAAAACAAACCACAAAAGGTAAGGAGAAAACACTGGCTTGGAAGAATCCTGTAACTGTTCAGCAAAAAGAAGTTAAACTTCCAGCTTGTTAACGTCCAGTAATCTAAAGGAAAAAAGCCAAAAGTGCTCAGTCAATTGAAATAAACGACACAGTGAAGGAGTATATCTATTCAAATAACAAAAGACCAGAAAAAAAATGGAGGACGCTTTAAACAGATATTCAAATGAGCTGATAAAACTGAATGTCAGACACTGCTCAAGAAGAGAGGTTTCAAAAATGGTACAATTAAAGGACAGAGAACAGAAGGAAAACCCGAGATTTTCTGCTTTACTAGAGAAGGTAGAAAGTAAAGACTTCATTTTATGAAAGCAAAGTTAAGCAACTGGACTGGTATTCCACAGCAGTAACTGAAAGGGCACATTGTGCACATGTTCTAAACCCGGCTATGAGAAAGCAGCAAAAATCTTTAATAGTAAAGATGCAATCCAACCAGCAGAGAGAGATGATTCTGACAAAACTGTGGCAGAAAGAGAAAATGAAGGTTTTGAGACCTACTGTTTGTGGAAAACGATTAGGCACTGGTACACCAAGCAGAAGAGGAGGAAATGTATTCCAGCAAATCAGTGAATCTTGAGAAGCAGGTGTGGTTCAAGCTAATGTATCCACTTAATCTTCAGGATATTTTTTTCCTGGACAGCAACTCTTTTTTGATGCTGAACATGCTAAAAGAGGAAATATAAAAAAGTTTATCCAACAAGTGAGATATCAAACAGATGGGCACTCTGCTGCTTATTATAATAATAAAGCTCAGAGAGACTATTCCAGTGAAACTTTTTTCCCCATGTTCCAAAGGGAAATCTTGAAAGACAGAAAAAAAAAGCACAGGAGTTTACTAGAAGAACCAGACGCATGTTGGAAATGAAAAGAGAATGGATTTGGGAGACTGAGATAAACAGGAAGAAAGCAAGCAGCTCTGTAATCCTCCATTTATCAGTTTCAAAGCATCAGTTACATTTGTGAAATACGACAGCACAATGACGGTCAAACTTGAAGGGAAACCAAACTTTGTCAGGGCCAGTAGGGTGCAAGGAGGATAACTCTACTTCTCAACCGAACGTCCTTTAGAAATTGTGGGATCAGGAGAAGGATGGAAAGCATAAAGTCCCGTGGGCCAATCATGTATTAGGGCGCCCCTCGGGGACTCCCCCTGTGAGCAGATTAGGGCAAAGTAGTTGGTGCATTTGTGATTTGCTGGACAGGCGAATAGGTCGCAGCAAGGCTGGACCCAGTGGCTGAAGATCTTTGCTGCTATGACTGAATTGAGGGCCACTCGTGAGGCAGAAAGATGCACGTGCTTAGTTAGTCTGCAATCACGTTGAAATCTCTTGGAATGCGTTTTGCCATCAGGAAGTGGTTAGAAGCAGTCACCCACTGCCAAATTCTCATGGCCTCTCAACACATCTAGAAGGACTTGGTTCCCCCTTGTTTGTTGATATACCAGCCCTTGTTTGTTGATATACCAGCCCAGTGATATGTAGTCGGACTGGATAGCAACTGTCCCCGACGAGAGGACAAACTGAAAGGCTTGCAATGCTACAAGCACCGCCCTCAGTTCTATAACACTGATATGCAGATTGGCCTCCAGAGGGGACCAAGTACCTTGGACTGTCTTTCCATGAAAGTGCACACCCCACACACAGGGAAGCATCCATGGTCACTATGGCCTTGGGCAGGGAGGGGGAGAAGAGAGACTCCATAGTTCTTTTTCTGGTTTCATCCACAAAATTAAGTCTCGTTTGCATCGGTTTGTTATGCAGACCTGAAAGGACATAGGGTGATTGGAAGGGGACCACTGTGTTAGCAGGAGCCATGGAAGGGGACCCCTGTGTAGTAGGAGCCACTGAAGAAGTCTCATGTGTAGTCTTGCCAACCAAGGGAACTACTGTAAATAAATGCTGCCATTGATACTAGAAGCTGAAGGACAGCCCGAGCTGGAACGTGTCTTGAGAGAGTATCACCTGGAGTTGGGACTTCAGTCTTTCTAACCTGTGAGATGGAAGGGAGAGACTAGGCAAGATTGATTATCGAAAGTTGCTCCTATGAATTCCAGGGTTTGAGAAGTAATCAACTTGCATTTCTCCTTATTTATTGGGATTCCTATGTATTTTGCTAATTTTAGAGTGCAATATCAGGCTGTAACCAGTAGACGATTGGTGGGGGCAGTAGGGAGCCAATCGTCTAGATATGAAAACACCTGGAATCCTTGCAGTCTCAAGTGAGCTGTTACTACTGCCATGCATTTGGTGAACACTCTGGGGGCTGTAGAG
>NC_056743.1:1017470759-1017473259 GCF_019279795.1 Protopterus annectens
TGTGTTTTGCCAAGGCACTATATTCCTCCTCTCTGGCCAAACAGTAATTATGGTCTCGTATCCTTTCTCGGAGGGTTCGATTCGTTTTGCCCACATAGAATGAGAAACATACAACACAATGGGCTATATATACAACATTTCTAGTATTACAGTCACTGCTATAATTGATGGTCCACAGATGACCAGAGACCGGATGCCTATAGTAGTGTGATTCATCTATGAATCTACACTGCTGGCATCTCCCACATTTGCTGGTTCTCTCGAAGCCTGTTCTCTCATGTGTGGTAGCACTTTTCGTGCCACACAACAGTCTCTTGAGATTTACCATGTTGCTGAAAGTAAAATTAGGAGTGGAACCTACTATTTCCATAATGTTACTTTCTGCAGTAAGGATATTCCAATTCTTCTGTATTATAGACTGAAGTTGATGGGTACCCTGGCCAAAAGGTACAACAAAGCCCAATGGTCTATAATCACATTGTGGACAAGATTTATCTGTATTACTGCTGCCACCGAGTAAATATGGTTTGGCTCTATTCTTTCTGAGTTCTTCCATCTCTCCATATACCTTCTGAATCTCCTTGTGTGTATAAGCACGTGCCTTTAATCCCTCACCTAGTTCATTTAATCCCACGCGATAGTCACCTTCTTTTGTAGATAACCTCGATATCCTCATGGCCTGGCCCTTGATAATGTTCTTGAAGATGTATGGGGGATGCATACTATCCCTATGGAGAAATGATGGTCTATAACAGGCTTTCCGGTGTATTCTGGTATTAATCGAATCTTCTCCTTTAAAGAGTTACATCCAGAAAATCAATACTGCTTACATCATAATTCATGGTAAACTTCAAGAAAGAGCTACTAGAGTTCAAATCTTGATGGAATGCCTGTAGCTGTTCAAGGTTGCCTCTCCACAAGAAAAGGAGGTCATCCACAAACCTTCTGTAGAATAAGATGTTAGAATTATCCACAACAAATGCCTCCTCGAAGGTCGCCATGACTAAGTTGGCATAGCTGTTGGCACAGCTAGTGCCCATGGCGACCCCTTTTACCTGCTTGTAACATTTTCTATTGAATAAGAAGATGTTATTTTCGAGCACTGTTTCCATAAGTAACAAAAGCAGTTCAATCCTCCTGTCGTCGAGGCCAGAATATTTCTCAAGATATAATTGCATCATTCGTAGACCCTCATCATTCGGGATGCATGTGAATAGTGAAGTCACATCCATGGTCACAAAGATTATGGAATCAATCATATCCTTCTCATAGATAGAAACTGTTGTATAAAGCTCTCTGAGTAAATGCTCCGTGTCTTGAAGGATGTATGTTGACTTCCGTAGAGATTCCTTCAATTCATGGTCTACGAACATAGAGAGTGGCTCAGTTAGCCAACCAGCTCCTGCCACTATAGGTCTAAGGGGAGGTCGCATGGGGTTCTTATGGATTTTTGGTAACCCCGAGATGGTAGGTATAACGGGATGGTCAACAACTAAGAAGAGATGGAGATCTTCATTCAAGTGCCCCATGGCCTTACAATCTTGTAATGTCCTAGAGATTCTCTCCTGCATGTTATTAACTATGTCTGCCGGAACTTGTTCATATGCCGCATCACTCAGCATATTCAGCATTTCTGATTCATAGTAGGAGGAATCAAGAACCACTACAGGGCCTCCTTTATCCGCTGGACGTATTGTTATGTGGCTATTGTTTTTAAGGCCATTTAATGCTTCAACCTGCATCTTGGTTAGATTTTCAGTCAAAGTAGAATCATATGACTGCTGCATACCATAGATGTCCTTTTCCACAGCTTTCACAAATAAATCCAAATTAGGATTAAACGGTGGTATGTAAGCACTTCTTCTCTTGAATTGCACAGGTTCATTCTGGTTGGAATCTTGATATATCAATTTCAACCCTACATTCCTTGCAAAAGATCTTAGAGCTAAAATATATTGACTAGGATCTATTTTAGAAGTGGGTATAAACGACATACCTTTCTCCAGAACTTCTCTTTCTGCTTCTGATAGCACATGGCTTGATATATTATAAATCAGACCGTTTGACCCCAGAAATTCTGAAGGGTTTGCTGTGAATTCGGTGGAGGGGGTACATCCTTCTTCTTGGCCCCCCGAAGATTGTCGCTCTCTAACGACCTCTTTCGATTTAATCGAATAGGAAAAGGGGCCTCTGTTGGATTGTGTAATTCCACCCTGTCAAGCTGTATTTTCCTCCTAACAGTCCCCGCTAAGGAGGTGGTAACTGGTACTTCCTCATGTTGGGCATTATTCACATTGTCTATTGCATTGCCACATGGTGTAGTGTAAACTGAAGTCACCACATCCTCCGTGGGTGATTGCAGAACATCCAATGCAGTCACTGCGTGATCCTCTGAAAGAGGAGGAGCCCTAGCTGAAGTAGGGATGGGTGGAGGTGCTGCTGCAACAGTAGACTCAGCATTTTCTCTGCCACCGGAGTTATTAACACCACCGCCAGAATT
>NC_056743.1:1017480759-1017513259 GCF_019279795.1 Protopterus annectens
GCCTCTGCCCATTGATTTTGTGGCAGATCTGACCAACCATTTGGAATCGGCAAAGTATGGAAATAAAATCTGTACCCTTGGGAGAATATGTTTAATACCCACTTGTCCTGGGTAATTAACTGCCAATTTTCAGCACGAAGGGCTAACTTTCCCCCCATGGGGGCTGCCAAAAGGTAAGTGCTTGTTGATGGCAGAGGAAAGTCATGGAGACTGCTTACTGTAGGATTGTGCTTAGTTTCCTCCAGATTTGGAGGTGGAGGCACCTCATTGCTTTGACCTGTAAGAACCCTGTGATTGGTATATAGAGCCTTTTGAGCGCCTGGATTTGCCTTGAGGGGCTCTGCTGGACACAGGAAAGGACCAATTTTTAGTAGGCCAGTGCCTACTCAATCTGGGTGGCTGCACTTCTAAGAAATCTTTTACAGTTTGCATAGATTTAGCCTGGTCTTCCATTTTCTTTAAAACCTCTTCTGCCTTATTACCAAACACAGTATCATGCTGCAAAGGGGCATCCAAGAGTTTAGCTTTAACATGATCAGGCAGATTTTGTTCCTTGAGCCAGGCATGCCTTCTAATCACAGATCCAGTAACTGCGGCCCTGCAGGAGGCCTCCAAAGAATCAAAACCACATTGCAAAGTATGCTTTCCAACCTGTTCTGCTGCATGCAATAATTCCTGCAATTCTTTATTTTCCACACAATCAGAAATCAACATAATTTTCTGTTTCAATAAGCCCCATAACATGCCATTGATATTTTAGCACATGAAACTGGCAGTTTAAGGCCCTAATTACCAAGGTTGCAGACACAAACCTTTTCCCATCTATCCAGCGCCCTGGAGTCTCTATCAGAGGGGGTAGGATTTTTGGCTGTAGAGGCCTTTACACCTTTGGGACCCTGTGAGATAGTTTCAGGATCAGCAGCAGGATTTTTGAATAGAAATTTGTGGGAGTCAGGGACCCTGCAATATCCTTTTGGCTTACTAGGAGCAGGAGGTAGGGAATCGGGAGCCATGCTCGATTCCGAAAACACAAACAATGTCTAACACAGGAGGTATAGCCAAAGGCCTATGCTGGGGAAGAAGGAAATCCCAAAGCCTCTTTTTAGATTCAGAGAAATCTAGACTCTCCCAATGAAAATGTTCCAAAAGAATAATCCTCAGGAGGAGATGCAGACGGGATAGATTCTTCTGCTTCTGAATCCTCATAGGGTGGTATAGAAAATTCCTGATCAGAAGAGGAATCAGAAGAAAAACAAACCTGATCTGAAGATTCATAATCAGTGTCTTGCCTAGGCCTCTTAGCAGGGGGGTTGGGAACCCCTGATCAAGGTAATTAAGTCCTCAGCTATTTTATCTGATTTTAGGCATAGAGGCCTGAGCACGTGGCTCATGTGTCGGTTTTTTAGACTTAGAAGATGCTTTTGATCTTTTTAAAGCTGGCGTCAGTTTTATATAAAAATGTTGAGGCCTGAAAACACCTTCAGAAGCAGATGCCTGCTCAGTGGCTCCAGACACATCCAAGTGAGAGACATCCGCGGGTTCAATACTCCGAGAATCTCACAGCATGCCGGACTCCGCATGGGTCTCGGTAGAGGCCTGCGACTCAAAGTAGCGGGTATCAGGGGCTGCGAAAGCACCTCACTGGGTACCGGCAAACCAGCGACTGGCTTAGAAGCTTCGTCGTTTTGGACCTAGACGGTCTGTCTTTTTCTTTGCGTTTTTTTGTGAACTCCGGTAGTCGGATTGCTAACAGACGACATTTCAGGGTAATTAAATCTGGATCCAAAATATTTTGAAGCAGAAATATACCAATGTTTAGTAGTGAGTTGGTTAAATCTAGCACAAAACCAAAGGCACGTTCTGATCTGGGCCTAGGCAAGGAATACAGTACAAATGAAAATCCTTATGAAGGTATTTGCTTCCCACAAGTAATGCAATTATTAACTTTTACTGACATCCGTAAGGAGCAAGGAAAAAAAAAAAAAAAAAAAAAGTTTCCCCAACGGGGTACTTGGCTTTAGTTGAAGACTTTGGTTCGGAAACTCGAATGCGAAAATTTCAGCAGTCTGCCGACTGGCATTTGCGAACTGCTTCTGCTTCGGGCACCACGCGGCAAGAAAGACTGAAGAAAATTGCATCGGCTGCATGTTTTATACACCTGACGTCAAGGAAGAGGAGACAGCAACCAACGCAGGACCCAAGACTTTGTTATTCAGGCCGACTGAGGGAAATCTGCCAGCAGATTACCCAAATGTAATGACTGCAACAGTGAAACATGAACATCGCACAACCACAGCAGACAGGATCTTGCCGTCCTTTTCACACCTGGCTAATGTGCCTTTTCCTTTTGGGCCAAAGAGAGAATATGTTTTCACTGGAGCGTTGAGAAAAGGCGAGACTTAAAAGGATCTGCAAAATTCACAAAGGCGCATCCAGGCATGACGTCTCATGACAAAGTACAGTTGTGTACACTTACCATAAATGTAGATGTTAGAGAGTGTATTCACTGTTGCAGTCCTCACATATGGGTTATCCGGCTCCTGGTAGCCCTCAGTCTGCCCAAATACCAGAGTCCTTGGTATATGACATCGGCTGCTGCCGGTTGTAAAACTGATGTCAGTACGTCAGGTATAAAGGGAGGCAGCCAATGCAATTTCCTCAGATTTTCTTGCCTTAACTGTCAGGAGCCCCCAAAATAAGGCTAACCCAGGAATGGTAGCACCCTGGACACATCATACAAAAAACAAACATCTGTAGTCTGTGCCTTAGGAAAAAAAGGGGGGAAATGGAGGGCGGGAAACCAGGACTGCAACAGTGAATACACTCTAACATCTATATTTATGTTAAGTGTACACAACTGTACTATGTTAGCGTTTCACTGTTGCAGTCTTCACATATGGGTTGATTCCCAAAGCCCAGTAAGAAGACAAAAGGGGGGAGGAAGGATCACAGATTAAGGGTTGGTAAGGAGGCCCCGAAACTGCAGAAGCAAAACCAGCCCTGGATTGAGAAAACAAAAGTAGACTAACGCTTTGTGAAAGTATGGACAGAAGACCAAGTAGCTGCTTCTAAAATGTCCTTAGTAGGCACATCTCTCAGAAAGGCTACAGAGGTAGAGGCTGCTCTAGTAGAATGGGTCCTAATACCCTGAGGGGGAACTTTCCCATGCTGCAGTAACAAAACGTGAATACAATGAGCAATCCATATGGAGATGGCTTGTTTTGAAATAGCATTACCCTGAGCCCCAGGAGCAAAACTAACCAATAACTGTTGAAATTTTCAAAAGGATTTAGTCCTAAGTAAATCTCAGCTGTCTATGCACATCAAGAGAGTGTGTGTAGAATCCTTTCCCCTTTATTTTGGGGATTGTTGAAAAAAGTAGGCAGGTGAATAGACTGGTTAAGGGTTAAACTGGAAACTACTTTAGGCATAAAGGAGGGATTGGTTCTCAGAGAAACCCGATCCAAGTGAAAAAAAATGAAAGGTTCTACTGCCATTAAGGCTTGCAGCTCCGATACCCTTCTAGCTGAAGTAATAGCTAAAAGGAAAGCAGTCTTCCAGGATAGAAACTTCAAATCTGCAGAGGCAGCTGGTTCAAAGGGAGGCAGAGTAAGTTTCTCCAGGACAAAATTAAGATTCCCAAGCAGGAGTAGGAGTTCTTCTGGGAGGTCTACGACTACTAGCTCCCCTCAGGAACTGCTTCATTAAGGGGTGAGAAAAAACTGGGTTGCTCAAAAGAACAATGAGCCGAAATTGCTGAAGCGTGAATTTTGATTGAAGAAAAGGAAAGCCCATCATTAAGCAATCCCGCTAGGTAGTCCAGAATGAGTGAAAGAGAAGGATGTGAAGAGTCTTCTCCTTTAGCCAGCATCCAATAGTAAAATCTCTTCCATTTACCTGCACAGGATTTTCTTGTGCTAGGCCTCCTGGCCTCACGAACTTCAACCACCAGTTGGGAAAGATTTAAATCATTAGCCAGGCAGTTAAATACAGAGTTTGAAGATGAAGGAACTCCACCCCCCCCCCCCCCACTGAACCAACAGATCTGGTACAAGGGGAAGACGCCAAGGCTGGGAAAGACTGCAAAGGAGGGGAGACCAATGCTGCCTGAGCCAATCTGGAGCTATCAAAACAGCCTTTGGTTTTTCACCCCTTATCTTTAGCAGCACTCTGGGAAGAAGAGGCAGAGGGAATGCACAAACAGAGAGGTGTCCATGGGAAGGACAACGCATCCACCCTCCAAGCTTTGTTGTGAAACTTCCTGGTGCAGAAGGTTGAAAGGAGATTATTGGTGTGAGAAAAGATCAACTTGTGGGGTGCCCCAATGAGGAGTGATGTGATGGAAATTGTCCCTGTTCAGTTGCCCCTCGTGAGGATGGAGAACATGTCTGCTCAAATGATCCACCAAGGAGTTCAGCCTCCCTGGAAGATACTGGGCTATTAGATGTAAGCCCATGGATGCTGCTATGGACCATAGTCTCATGCTTTGCCTGCACAAGGGGGAAGAGCGAGTCCCTCCTTGCTTGTTGATGTACCACATGACTGTGGTATTGTCTGTCCTGATCAGCAGAGTCGGTCCTTGAAAGCCAGCAAGGCCTGCTGCACTGCCATCAATTCTTTTAAGTTTATGTGCAGATGAATCTGCTGGGTGCTCCAAGTCCCCTGTATGCTCCTGCCCTCCAGATGAGCCCACCATGCAACATCTGAGGCGTCTGTGGTGAGAGTCTGGCTGGGCAGGAGGTGGGCGGAAAGGCAGACCTTTGTTCCGAGAACAGGCCATCGCCCACCAGAGGAACTCCATTTGTAGACAGGGAATAAGGGGAGGAATCAAGTCTAAGTCCTGTGTGTGCAGACACCAAAGACTCTTGAGGTACCATTGAAGTTCTCATATGCAGCCTTGCATATTGCATCATCAAAATACATGAAGCCACGAACCCCAGTGCTTGCAGGAATTGCCTTGCAGAGAGCTGGGTCATGCTTGCCAAGTCCATGAAGTTAGCGGAAAGATCTTGCTTCTGTTGAGGGAGCAATACCCATCTGGGTGGTTGTATTCAGACTCGCTCCCAGGAAAACAAACACTCTCCCTTGAAGGAACCAACTTTGACTTCTTGTCATTGAGAGTGTAACCCAAAGAGGGGAGAATGTTCTTCACAAAATCCAAATCCTTTTCTAGTTGTTCTGGGGAGTTTGCTTGAATGAGACAGTCGTCCAGGTAAGGATAAATTTGAATGTTTCTCTGCCTGCAAAAAGCAAAGGCTGGAGCCAGGCATTTCGTAAAAACTCTGGGAGCAGTAGATAAACCAAAGGGCAATGCAGAGAATTGAAAGTGTTGTGCCCCAGCCCTGAAGCGAAGGAACAGTCTGCAACTTTCCCTTATGGGGATGTGCAGATTAGCCTCCTTGAGATCCAAAGTTACCAGCCATGAATCCTTGTCCAGCATTGATAGTAACTGAAGGGTGAGCATCTTGAATTTGGGAATCACCGGAAAACTGTTTAGAATGGACAGATCCAGAATAGGGCACCAGGTGCCCCCTTTCTTGGGTACCAGAAAAAGCCTCGAATAAAAACCTAGGTCTGCCTGATTTGTAGGAACTGGCTCTATAGGCCCATAGTCAGAGAAGAAATGTGAGTTTGTACCTCTGCCCTGAGAGTTCTGGGTATGTCTAGGTATCCCTGTAAAACAGGGAAGGTGTGAAAGTAAAACTTGTAACCTTTGTTTACTATACGGAGCACCCATGTGTCTGATGGTAGACCATACCTCTTGTGAACCTGGCTAACCTTCCCCCCAAAGGAAACCCAGGATCCGCAGAGGTAGGCACAAGGAAGAAGGAGTCATTGAGAATGTTTGCCTTGGGAAGCTGGCTTAGAACTCCCTGATTTAGCAGAAGAATGCCATTGTTTAGCCCTGTGATGGGCAGAAGCCTGCCCTCTGGAAGATCTGAAATCCCTAGGCCTACAGCTACCCTGCTTGCCAGGATCAGGGAAAGACCAATTCTTGGAAAGATAATGCCTACTAAACAGAGGCTGAACCTGAAGTTAATATTTTACAGCTTGCAAAGACTTTGCCTTATCCTCCAACTTCTTTAGTACCTCCTCAGGCTTATTACCAAAAATATTGTCCTTGTGCAAAGGAACATCCAGCAATTTAGATTTAACTGGTTCAGAAAGAGGCTACACCCTGAGCCAAGCATGCCTTCTAATTACAGAACCAGTGGCTGCTGCTCTGCAGGAAGCCTCCAATGTGTCAAAACCACAATGAAGTGAATGCTTATTAACTAAAAAGTGGCAGAATTCAGTAAGTCTTGTAAATCTTTGTTCTCCATCATTGAAGGAATATCTCCAAGTTTAGCCTTAATAGCACCCAAAAGTATGCTGCTAATACTTAAGCATGTGAAAAAGACAATTCACGGATGCAATGGCAAGAGTTGCAGAGATAGACTTTTTTTACCCCACCTGTCCAAGGCCCTAGATTCCTTATCAGAAGGCACATGGTTTTTAGCAATAGTAGCCTTAACACCCTTGGGGCCTTGAGAAATCAGCAGAAGGGTTTTTAAAAAGGAATTGATGAGATTCAGGAAACCTGTAATACCCATCTGGTTTTCTGGGGTCAGGAGGAACAGAATTAGGAGTTAAAAGAATTTTCCATGAAAACATCATCCACAACTTCCAAAACTGGAGGTATAGCCAGAGGCTTATGCTGTGGCAAATCTAGAAATTCCCCGATTCTTTTCCTAGACTGTGGAAAATCCTGACATTCCCATTTAAAATGTTCCCCAAGAGTGTTCAAAGTATCCCCAAAGGAAAAAGCTTCTGGAGGGGAGGCAGATGGGATAGAGCCCTCAGCATCAGAATCCTCAAAGCCAGAAAAAAGTTGAGAATTTCCTTCTTCACCAGCACACATACTGGACATCTCAAAATCTGAGACACAAAACATCAGGAGAAAATTCCCTAGTCCTCTTTGAAGGGGGTGATGAGAGCCCCTAATCAGGGAAAGAAGATCACCAGCCATCTTTACCAACTGGGACTGAGGTACAGGAGGGGAGGCAGACCCCTACTTGACAGTAGATTTGCGGCTGGAAGGTTTACTAGCAATCCGGAAGGACTCGGGAGATCTAGCAACTGCAGAAGTCTGAATTAAGGTAGTCTGTCTGGTTCTGGTCTCATGGTCAAAAAAAGAAGATGCGTCAGAAGCCAGTGCCTGCAAAGTGGCTCTGGACCCATCTGAAGCGGCGACAGGCGGAGGGTCTGAAGACGAAACAGCGGCATTGAGGACTCCGTAAAGCTCTTAGCAGAGGCTTGCAGCTGAAAATCTGCAGACTGCAGGGACTGCGAAAGCACCTGACCACCGCTGTGCTGATGACCAATTTCACCAGTGCACCATCAGTAGATTTAACCCTAGGCCTGTCGCGGTCCTTGTCTTTGCATTTCCTAGGTATATCCGAAGTTGGGAGACCAGAAGACGCCATACCGACGAACTCAGGCCAGACTCCAAAATGCTTATATAAAATCTTAGCTCTACGGCATATGGTACACGGGTTAAAGGAAGCGCAGAGATCGCAGTTAGGGACGTCGTACTCAAGGCCCAAACAAGTTATACAATAAGAATGGAAATCACGGTGCGGAATCTGTTTTCCACAGGCAAGACAGTTATTAACTTTATCTGACATTCATTAAAAAAAAAAAAAAAAAAAAAAAGTATCCCCAACGGGGTACTTATCCGAGGGAGTCTTCAACTTGGTAGTCTGAAAGCGAAACAAAGGTAAACTGCGGACCGGCACTAGTGCGAATTGCATCTGCTTCGGGCTCTGTGGCAAGAAAGACTTAAGAAATGGCATCAGCTACCCCCCTTTATACCCGACGTACTGACATCAGTTTTACAACCGGCAGCAGCAGACGTCATATACCAAAGACTCAGGCATTTGGGCCGCCTGAGGGCTACCGGGAGCCAGATAACCCATATGCGAGGACTGCAACAGTGAAACACGAAGAACATCACCTGAATCCAGTGCTCTGGCTGCCCCTTTGGTAGAGTGAGACATCAACCGCATGGATGAGTTAGATATGGACTCCAGGGTTGTAGGTGTGAGGCAACTTTGTCACTTACCTTGTCAGAGACTGCTCCTGCTGAGGTTCCCAAGAGTTCTGAGATAAAGTCTCGCTTGAGCCTTGTAAAATGTGCCAAGTAATTCAAGGACTGAATGACAAAGGCCGATGATGCAAACACTCGCTACCCTAACCTGTCCATTGCCCGAGACTGTTCAAGGGGGTGGACAGTATGGCTTTCCTCAGCAAGCTCTTTAGTGACCGCCGCCATCACAGCATCTATAGGTAGACCTTTGGACCAGTGTGGACTTCCTTCTGGTGGGGACGAAACTGTCTGGTCTCCAGGGGATTGGTTTAACAGTACCAGAACTCTCCCATGTGCGCTGCACGAGCTGGACTAGTTAGTCTACAGGCGGGGTCACCCAAGAAGTAGAGGGTCGAGCACGAAAAGCTTGCAAGAATATGGACTCCTCAGAGGGGTGCTGGTGGGCTTCCAGCCTCCCGTTTTAAACTTTCCAGTACGTCTCCGAAGGAGACATCCTCAGGGGGCGACCGTGGGGCCCCTCCCCTTCATTGTAGTCCATATCTTCAGTAAGGGACTCTTCGGGGGAGTCCATGTGCTGCTTCTTGCACAATCTTTTCCGTGGTACTTCCTCAGCGGGGACATCGGACGACGACTCAGAAGAGAGGATACCCTGCAGTAGGGTACCTTGAGGCTCTTGTGCTTGGTGTCTCGATGTGGTGGACTGCGTCAGCTGCAGTTTAGAGGGAGGACATACAAGGTACTCAGACACCAAGGAAACCATCTGTGTGCCTACAGAGGCAAGGGCCCTCTCCATCACCTGGAAGGCTTACCTCACCAAAGAGGGATGGGAGCCCGAAACCAAGAAGGACAATCTCGGAACCGGGTTCACATCCTGCAACAACGATCTCACTCCCAGGGAAGGAGCCCCAAGAGGACTTGGTGCTGCCAAGACTCCCGCAACCTTAGTAGATGTCGCCATAGGAAAAAACAAAAATGGTGCAGTGTTAGGGGTCACGGTGCCAGCAGCCCAGTCACGATCCAGAGGATGGCTCAAGCTCCAAATAAGTCAATGGCCAAATGGTCGGCTCCAGAACCGGGATAGGCATCGGTGTCGGGACTTTATCTACAAGGAGGAGAGTCTGCAGGGGTCTGTAGAGAAAACCCCAAGCTTCAGTTGAGAGGGAGGATCTGGAACGTGTTGAGATTCCTCTGGCTGTCAGAAGCTGATCCACAAGTCGCACCACATCAAATTCTGAGAGGCTCCTGGAGGAGCAGGTAGATATCCCCGACGGAGTCAGGCCGTTAAGAAAGGGCTTAATTGTTGCCCAAAATATGGACCTGCCGTAGGGGAACATCTGGTCCGGGGAACAGTTTCCCTTATCGGCACCATGGTCTCAAGACCAGCAAGATGTATGGGGGTGACCAGTGCTGGGAGTGCTACTTTTGGTGCTGAAAATGATGAAGATGACTGAGAAGTTAGAGACATGGTCAGTACAGTAGTCATTATCGGTACCGTGGCTGGTGTCGAAGACAATGTTACTGAGAACGGCACTGAGCTGGACAGATGAGATCCTGGAACAGAGGACAGCACCGTGGAAGGGGGCTGAGGTCCAGGTGCAGAGGTTGGTGCCAATTTTGGGATGTTTGCCTTCGGTTCTGAAGACTTATCAGTACAATGAGAAAAAGGTACAGAATATGGCTCCTTACTTTTTGATTTTTCTTAGGAGGGGTTTGAGGCCTATGACCCAAAAATAGCCTCTGAAAAACGAGTTTTTAGAAGACCCTTGAGTATAAATTCGATTTTCCTCTTGGTTACAGTGAGAACCAAAAACTTAAATTTCCCACAGCGGCTGTACAGACAGATGCTGAACACCCAGGCAGTAAACACATGACAGCTCAAGGTCAGAGTAAGGCATTTTGTGACAGCATTGGTCACATTGTTCGAATCCTGCTCCCTTCTTTTCAGACATAGTGGAACAAACTTTATCCAATATAGAGTAACTATAAACAAGTAAACACACAAACTAACAGAAAAAGGAAACAGAAGAACTGTAAACAGAGTTTTTTTTTTTTTACTTCAAAAAGGTAGGGGAGAAAAAATAGAGAAAGATGCGCAAAAGTAGTGGATGCTATTCTGAAAAGATACCCGACAAGTGAGTCAAGTCTGTAAACACTCACGGTCATTTTTAAAGAAAAACAATGACCTTTAATACAGCAAGAACTATAATTTTCTCACGACAGATGCAAAAGACCTCTATACATCCATCCCACACTTGGAAAGAATCGAATGGATTATGGAGATGTTAAAGAAGAAAGGAGCTCCAGATTCAGTAATTTCACTTGTATCTCAGTTGCTAGAAATTGTTCCATCAAATAACCATTTTGTTTTTGAGAAGGACTTCTTACTTGCAGAAAATTGGGGTTTCCATGGGTTCCCCTTATGGAGCCAGTTTGGCAAACCTAGTAACGGCATTCTGGGAAACAAATTTTGTATTCAATATGAAGGAATGCAAGAACCTGATTTTGTTTTATACTCTGTTCTTGGATGACATTTTTATTATGCTGAAAGAGGATTTTGTAGAAGCTAATAGATTAGTGGATTACTTTAATACCACAACCTTCCTGAAATTCACTCACTTTTGATAGTGATGAAACAGCATACTTTGATATTAATCTTAGAAAAGATAAGGGGAGAAACAGATATTAGTCTAGAATTTTCAGGAAAAGTACCTATTCCACTCATTTCTCCATTAGTCCAGCTGCCACCCTTACCATCAAAAATGTTCAGTCGTTAAGGGCCAATTGGTAAAGGCAGCTAGAATTATCAGTTTGGATAGAGGAGTTGGAATGTGAACTACTAAAGAACATGTTTTTAGCTCGAGACTACCCCAGTGATCCAATAGACTCACTTACAGGGAAGGTTCGGAGTAAGAAAAGGTCAGGCTTTTATGCCCCGATTTTGAGTTCAGGAGGGGTACCAGCATCAATATCTAAAGAAAAGTGCAGGTTAGACTTTAATGTGGATAGTCCAGTCACAGAAGATGATTTCACCTTGAGCCTAGTTAACACCTTTAATGTGTACAGCCATCTTGTACAGAACTTGGTTCGAAAAAACTGGGAATGGCTTAGACGTGACCCGACCTTACACAGTAGATTAGGTACTTCACCCAAAATTATATATAGGAGAGGGTCCAATATTAAGAACCTCTTGGAAGTCTAGTAGACCACAATTGGCGAAGTTTCCCCGGGATGTTTAAGTGTGAAGCCTGCAACTTTTGTAAATTCATTGAGGTAGGAAACGCATTTGAGGTGAATGACCATGTCTTCAAGATTAAAGGACAGATACAATTGTAATACCAAATTGGTAGTATATTTAGTGAAGTGCCAGTCTTGCCCAGTATTTTAGAGGCAAGACTGAGCGTAAGCACGAACACTAGTACGCTATCAAAAAGAAAACTGAGAATGCATTGGCTAAACATACTGGAATACTTCCAAGCCATAAATTTAAGTTCAAGATTATTGACCAAGTCAAATACGACATTAGGGTGGTCCCATCTCCCCAAGACTTGAACTTTACTGGAAAATTCACCTCAATGCATACTATTACCCAAGTATTAATGACATGTACTCTATTAGAGGTCTACTTAAAATGAAAAGTTGAACTAGAGGACAATCTCCCTTCTAGCTATGTAACACAAAGAAATAATTTTTATATTAATATCATGAATATTCATCTCTAACAGTAACTTACGTTAGTAAACATAAGAGGACATTCAGCCTTAATTCTCCTTAAGGTCATAGTTAGATTGTGTATTTTTTTATAAAATCAATACCATATTGTGGAATTAAGTGAACGGCACAGCATAGTATGAATGCTATAGATTTAGTAATATGGTCATCATAGTTAGTTAAAACTATGTATTAAAGTTAATTTCTTGCATGGTAAATTTTAGTCACTGTTAATGGTGCCTAAATTTATTTCTCGAACTGCCAGCAGAGTTATTTTTCTGGGCTAGGCTATTAGCTATGAAGCAGTATGAAATGTTCTAATAAAAAAAAAAGTTTGTAATTTAGAATTTCAGCAGCCTATTTACTTACATTATTATAAGTATCCATTAGTGGTGGTGCTGCGGTAGCATTGTCGCCTCACAGTAAGACGTCCTGTTCGATTCTCAGCTAAAGCGTCTTCTGTGTAGAGACATGCGTGAATGGGCGTACCTTCGTTGAAGGTTGTGCGTCAGAGCTGGCAACTCGGCATGTGAAAATGTACTGCCAATCATTAGCGGACCGGAGTTCCGCTGTGACTACCCCTAACCGGGAAAATCCGAAAGATGCAACATTATAAGTATTCATTAGTGATAGGATGTGATTCAGTTTTGTAGTGATGAAGTATTTAATGTACACACACACATATATAAAAACTTTTTTTTAGCACAATAGAATTATTTAAAATAAATCTTGTAGTAATTCCTTATAGATAACCTTATTATTTCATATATTTGTTTTTGTTGTTTAAAGTATACCCATCAGCATACTTTGGTTTTAAAACCATAGCTTCAATAGTCCTTTGTTCATGAATATCAACATTGTTTTAGTTTTAAACAGTACTTTTTCATAATGTGTAAAACAGGAAGGGTTAACTATTGTTGCTGATGTCATCACAGCATGTGAGCGGACAGACTCAAGCACTTCCTGGTATTTTATTTAACTAAAACCTTTACCTTGAATGTTTGCATCTGAAAAAGTTTGATTTAAACGAAAAATGCTTTATGCACTTTAAAACTACTGGTTGCTTTCTGAAGCAGTTTTTATTTTCTATGATGGTACAAAGACCAAATTGGTAGGAAAAGGCAAAAAGGGCGCTCAAAAGAATAAAAGTTAGCGACTAATGAGAAAAGGAAAAAGAGAGAGATATTAAAGAAAACCTGTGGAAGAGTTTTAATAATTTTTATAGTACTTAGCTGACAGCTGACTTGACACTTCCTGGTCTCTACATGGCAAACGAGATCTAACAGGGAGAGGGGCACAACATCAGACCTGTTTTTCACAGGAACATGTGCATTCAACTGAAAGTTTTGGTACGCATCTAATTTTATATCAAATGCCAACAACTAAAATAAAAAATGAGAAACTGGCACTTCCCACCGATCTCTGGCTACAGTACCGAAAGATAGTAAAGACCCATCAGATCCAGCTTCATATAGGCCCATTTTGATTTTAAACCAAGATTGTAATGCGTTTATGTCTATAATGGCTAAAAGAATGGCAAAAGTGATGTCAAAACTGATGGATACAGATCAGTGTAGTTTTGTGGAGGAGAAGCAAAACATTTTGACATTAACAGAACAATGACAATCTAGAGAGAAGCAGAATGTAAGAAAATATCACTGTTGTTGGTGAGCCTTACTGCACAGAACACTTTCTTTGTATTAAGCTTGGATTTTAGGAGTATGCCAATGGAAGCATTTGCATTCCCTGACAAAATAGGGTTAATAAAGAGGACAAATGAGGGATTGGAGGCAAAAATTAAGTTGGGGGGGGGGCTATGATGAATTCTGTTTGAACAGGTGATTACCATGAAAGGGCGGTGGATTCAATCTACTACCCACTGTTTTTAAATGTGATCCAGGAGCATTACAATTTGTCTGAAATTATTGGATGATAAATGTGGGCATTCATTTACATTTTGTGAAAGGGGAAGAGGTGCAGAGGCAGGAGGGAAGCTTACCAGATTCCCAGTATGGTTGCTGGTGCTTAACTTTTTTGTTTGGAAAACTCCTTGTCTTTTGTGTTGGTATTTGTTTCCCTTGCCATTTCTTCTTGAGTCTTTGCCTAGTATTACAAGTCTCTCCTTATTTTGTCTTTTAAAAGTAGATTGTTTGAACAGCAGAACCTGGAGACCTGAAAAATCCTAAATATTCCCTGTATTAAATTTACCTCTTACATCCAACTGCTTGGAGAACCTGTGCAGCAGAAGCCTCACATACTGTAAATCCTTTGTAACTGGGGGGGGGGGGGGGGCTCAAAATTTCAGACCAATTTATCTGACAACTTACATAGCCAGGCAAATCTTTTGGCTATAGCTGAAGCAGAAGCCCTACAAACAGTAATAAGACACTTTAAGGCATGTTTAGACAACTGAGACATGTTAGAAAACATCTGATTCAAACAAGACCTACCCTTCTGGAAACAAGAAAGCAGAAATCTCACTCAAACTACTGGCATATCTTAATATAAAACTTTGATATGCAGACCTGTTAAGGTTTCTAAAATATAGTGGAGAAATTAAAAAAAAAAAAAGTTTCTTACCTTAGCTGTCCACCCACTTACCCTCCATCATCAGGCAATAGAGTGGGGGTGGATAAGAGAGTGCAAGCAGCAGAAGCCACAGGAGTGATAGTAGTAGGGTCTGCTCCACGAGGAGAATAAAGACATGTCTGCCTTTTTTGGAACAAACGACTGGGAGTAGGGAGCATTATATGCAGCTTTAAAAGCATCCTCCAATGTTACTAAAGTGGGAGGAATGGGTACAGTATTAAGGGCCTCTTGTTGTAAGTAAATCACAGTATCTGCCTAACTCCAGAGGAACAAGAAAACGCATCCTTTAATCTCAAGAGAAAGACTACATTTGTACATTTTCAGACTCACTACCTTAAAAAATATATATATCAGAGTTTGAGCTACAGCATGCTTAGGTGATCTAGCCCTATCTTTGTTATCAGAATCTGAAAAAGCATCCTCTTCCTTAGAGGTGGGGGACTGATAATTTGAAGGAGATATTTATAACCCAGAACTGACTGACTGACTGACTGCAATAGACTCATACCTACGGTAAGGGCATCATTCTTACAAACAGACCCCATCTCATTTTCCATACAATTACCATTCTTTTTCCCCATGGACATCCCTAAAGGAAAACTGGGATGTGAGTAACATATTATTCCAAGGCAAAGGGCTCTTCCCTTGACCACTGAGAAGATGCTCCCAATGGGGTCTCCTGCAACAAAGAGGGTTCTCCCACAGCCATGTCAGACACTGAAGAGCAGCGCAGGACAAGTCTGACTCCAATTTCTTAGTGGCCAGCTAGGCTACACCAGAGAAATTCAAGGAAATACGCAAGGTCTGAGGAGCCAGCAGTGGCCACTGCAGAATCACCCACCACTGGCTGAGACATTAAAGGAAACTGTACTAAAGGCAAAGACTTGTTTTAACTGCTTTTCCAAATACATTGGGAGGAGGAGGAGCAGCAGGACTGCCTAATTATCCATGCTGTAGCAGAGGAAGAAGCATTACAGCCGATAAGCTATGTTGGTTTGAGCCAGTCAAAAGGTGTCACTTTGACAACACAGACCGCGCATAAAGTACAGTTTTGCACCTACCATAAATGTAGATGTCCGATAGATATGCAACTGCAGTCATAACATATGGGTTGTCCTGCCTCAAGCAGCCCTCGGTCGGCTGAATTCCAAAGTCTGGGTCCGGCGTCGGCTGGTGTCGCCTCCTCTCCGACGTCAGAACGGCTGGAGTATAAAGGCATCGGCCGACGCAATCTTCTTCAGTGTTTCTTGCCCCAGATGCCAGGTGCCCTCCTAGGAAGGCTAAATTTGGTGAATGGATAAACAATTCCAGACATGCACAACAGTAATAAACAGATGCACCACAGGAGGTACCCCCAGCTAATAGGAATAGGGGTAGTGGACCCATAAAGAAGGTTGCAGAGGGGTAGGAGGGTGGGAAAATCCGACTACAGTTGCATATCTATCGGACATCTACATTTATGGTAGGTACAAAACTGTACTATGTCCTTCAAGAATGCAACTGCAGTCATAACATATGGGTTGAATACCATAGCCAATCTGGGGGTGGTTGGAACTAAGTGATGGTGTAGCTAAAATGCCCTGCAGGACTGCCGAAGCAAAGCCTGCTCGGGATCTGGAGTATAAAGGCAGGTTGTAGTGCTTGGTAAATGTATGCATGGAGCTCCATGTAACAGCCTCTAGAATATCCTTTGTAGCCACTCCTCTTAGGAAAGCTGTGGATGTGGCTATAGCTCTGGTGGAGTGTGGCCTAATATTGGCTGGCACACCTTTTCCATGAAAAGAATAGCAGAATCTGATGCAGTGTCCAATCCATTTGGAAATTGTTTGTTTGGAGATTGCTTTTCCTTGTACTCCAGCAGCATAGGCTACAAACAGTTGGTAAGACTTTCTGGTGGCCTTAGTTCTGTCCAAGTAGTAGCGTAGTTGTCTGTGTATGTCCAAAGTATGCAGCAGTGCTTCCCCCCTGTTTTGAGGATTGGGGAACAAAGTAGGCAGGTGAATGGCTTGATTTAGAGACACCCTGGAAATTACTTTTGGCATGAATGAAGGATTGGTTCTTAGAGAGACTCTGTCCCGATGAAAAATGAGAAAAGGAGGTACTGCCATGAGTGCCTGTATCTCCGAGACTCTTCTTGCTGAAGTGATAGCCAATAGGAAAACCGTTTTCCATGAGAGAAATTGCATTTCTGAAATTGCTGCTGGTTCAAAGGGAGGAAGAGTTAATTTTTCCAAGACGAAATTGAAGTCCCATGCAGGTACTGGCGGTTTCCTGGGGGGTTTGATATTCTTTATCCCTCTCAGGAACCGTCTTAGCAAAGGATGTGAAAACACAGGTGGATCACAATTGTATTTTGCTGAGATTGCTGAGGCATGAATCTTTATGGAAGAATATGAGAGACCAGTATGAAACATTTCTGCCAAGTATTCCAATATCTGAGGTATACTCAAGACTGTTGTATCCTGACCCCTGTTAGCATTCCAGATGATGAATCTCTTCCACTTGGCTGAACAGGTTTTTCTGGTGGAAGGTCTGCGTGCTTCCAGTAAGATCTCTTGAACTTTTTTGGAAAGAGAGATATTGGAAGGAGTTATGGTAACCTCCAGGCTGTCAGATGCAATGTTTTCAGGTTTTGATGAACAGTCCTGTAATTGTGCTGTGTTAGAAGCAGAGGCCATAGGGGCAGAGGCCACAGCTTGGTCCGAGTTCTGCTCAACAGCAATGGGTACCAGTGCTGCCTTGGCCAGTCTGGAGCCATCAAAATGCCTGTTGGTTGTTCTGCTTTGATCTTCAGTATCACCTTGGTCAGCAGTGGTAGAGGAGGGAATGCATAAATTGGTAGGGAATTCCAGCTGAAGGAGAGAGCATCCGTTTTCCAGGCTAGATGATGGTGGGTCCTTGTACAGAACTTTTCCAGGTGATGATTCATGTAAGAAGCAAAGAGATCTATGTCCGGTCTTCCCCATGTCCTTGTTATTTGAGAGAAAATGTGAGGATGCAGCATCCATTCGTGTGGATCCAAGAAATTCCTGCTCAGCTCGTCTGCCAGAACATTGTCCTTGCCTGGCACAAACTGGGATTGCAAATGTATCTTCAGACTTAGGGATTTTTCCCAGAGAATCATTGTTAGTCTGCAGAGGGGATAAGAATGAGTGCCTCCCTGCTTGTTTATGTACCACATCACAGTGGTGCTGTCTGTCCTTATTAGCAAATGTCCTTGTTGAAGTGATTTTTCGAAATTCTCGATTGCATGTATCACTGCCAACATCTCTTTTTGGTTTTTGTGCAGATGCCTTTCCCTTGGTGTCCATTGACCTTGAATGCATCTGCCTTCCATGTGTGCCCCCCATCCATGGTCTGAGGCGTCTGTTGTAATCATTTGACCTTCTTGAGGTTTGTTGAAAGACATGCCTTTGTTTAACTGACTTGCTTGAGCCCACCACAAAAATTCTCTTTGCAGACATGGAATGAGTGGGATTACGTCCTCTAGGCTTTGGCTGTGTTGGGACCATAAGCTTTTAAAGTACCATTGCAGCTTTCTCATATGAAGTCTTGCCAAAGGTATCAGAAGAATGCAAGATGCCATGAACCCCAGGGCCTGCAGGATTTTCCTTGCAGTCAGCTGGGAGAACTTTGCTAGGCCTTTGAAGTACTCTGGTAACTGCTGTTGTTTTTCCTCTGTGAGATAAGCCATTTGTGTGTTTGTGTCCAGCTTGGCTCCTAGGAAAATAATTTGTTGGGATGGCAGGAGTCTTGATTTCTGAATGTTGACTGTGTATCCCAAGGCCTGTAGTAATTGAATGACATGGTCCAAGTCTGCAATCAAGGTTTGTTGTCTGCTTGTATGAGGCAGTCATCCAGGTAGGGGTATATTTGAATCCCCTGGAGTCTGCAGTGTGCCACTACTGATGCCAGGCATTTCGTGAACACTCTGGGCGCAGTAGATAAGCCAAACAGCAATGCTGAGAATTGATAATTCTCTGTCCCTGCAAGAAATCTGAGGTATCTTCTGCAGCTTTGTCTGATTGGGACATGCAGGTATGCTTCCTTGAGGTCCAGAGTGACCAGCCAAGATCCCTTACCCAGCATGGGAAGGAGTTGCTGCAACGTCAGCATTTTGAACTTTGGCACAATGAGATAAGTATTTAGAGTAGACAGGTCCAGTATAGGCCTCCATTTGTTTTCCTTTCTTGGAACAAGGAACAGTCTTGAATAAAATCCCTGGCCTTGTTCCTGTGGAGGAACCTTTTCTATTGCATTTATGTTTAACAGCTTTGAAACTTGAATGAGTGCCTCTGCCCTTTGATGATGTGGCAGGTTTGGCATGCCTTGTCTTATTGGTAAAGTATGGAAGTGGAATCTGTAACCTTTGTCTATTAAATCCAGAATCCAGTTGTCCTTGGTTTAGATATGCCAGTTTTTTGAGAATAAGGATAATTTTCCACCCAAGGGTGCTTCTCTTTGAGCCTTTGTAGGCGGTATGAAAGTCAAGTCATTGTGGTTGTACTTGTGGTGCAGCTGGGCTGCCTGTGCCACTTCTTTGATTTGGTGGTTGCCACTGGTGGCCCCTGTAGGAGCCTCGGTATTGCCCTCTAACCTCGGCCACGCCTGTTTTTTCCCCTTTGAAACTTGTCAGTGTCTGGAAAGGACCAATTCTTTGAAGGCCAATTCCTGCTGAATCTGGGAGGCTGAACCTGGAGGAAATCTTTGACTGTCTGTACTGATTTAGCTTTTTCCTCAATGGACTTCAACACATCTTGTGCATTAGCACCAAAAAGCTTCTGTTTTTCTAAAGGTGCATCAAGTAACTTTACTTTAACATGGTCTGGCAGAGGCTGTTCTTTTAACCAAGCATGTCTACGTATAACAGCCCCAGTCATAGCTGCCCTACATGAAGCCTCCAATGCATCATAACCACACTGAAGAAAATGATTGTTAACCTGCTGAGTGTTATGTACTAGATCCTGCAATGCCTTAAAATCAGTAGGCTCAGGGGAGGCTAGCTTTTTCTGTAAGTCATCCAGTAAAAAATCCTGGTACTGAAACATATGAAAAAGGCAGTTAAGTGACCTCATAGCCAGGGTGGTGGAGGTAAACTTTTTTACCCCATCTCTCCAGGGGTCTAGTCTCCTTATCCGCTGGCAGTGGATTCTTGGCAGTGGAAGTAGCCACTCCCTTGGGGCCCTGTGAAATTGTTTCTAGATCCACAGAATGGGCCTTAAAGAGATGCTTGTGTGTGTCAGGGACCCTATAATATCTGTCAGGCTTGACAGGAGCAGGAGGGAGAGAATCAGGGTTAGCACTGGAGTCGGAGAAAACATCATCCAGGACATCCATAACTGGAGAGATAGCTAAAGGCCTGTGCTGGGGAAGCTTGAGGAAGGTATGTAGCCTTTTCCTGGAATCAGAGAATTCCTGGCTCTGCCATTTAAAATGCTCCCTCATGGAGTGTAGGACTTCACCGAACGAAAAATCCTCTGGAGGAGAGGCAGAGGGAATTGATTCCTCAGCATCAGAGTCCTCATAGGCCTGGAAGGATTCTTCTTGGGTATCAGAATGCTCAGAATCTTCAGAGGCTTCATCTGAAGAGAGGTTGTCGGCCTGCTCAATTCTGGGCCTTTTCTCTGCAGGCGGCTGAGAACCTCTGTCTGGATGAGGCTGAGACCCCCTAATAAGGGAAATTAGATCTGCAGCAAGAGACATGATCTGTTTATCAGAAGAGGGGGCCTGAGCAGTAGGTTTAGGATGGGCCTTGGCCTGGCTGGTGGCCTTAGCACGTGCAAAGGCCTTGATTGACATGGATACAGGAGGCCTAGCTGCCCCACATGCTGGTGTAACCTTGTCCACAGGAATGGTGTCGGGTAGATCCAGAACCTCGGTTTCTGGAAGAAAGTCAACAACCGGCACCAGAGTGGACTCAGAGACCGAAGGACGAGTTACCGCTGTGTCGTCGGCCTGGAGCGGTTGGATTACCGCTTCCGAAGGGACCGAAGCACTCGCAGAGCACTCGCGGAGGGTTTAGGAGGAGTATCAGTGGATGACGCGGGCCAAGGATGTCGGTCCCAGTCCTTACGTTTTTTGGAAGATTGAGTTGTCGGTTGATCCGACGGCATGATATAAGCAAAAGAATCACCGAAAAAGGCTTCGGCAAATTCTGCCCGGCGCCTGAGAGTGCGCTTATTAAAGCAAGCACAGGCAGCACAGGCCGAGACGTCGTGGTCTGGGCCCAGGCAAGGCAGGCAAAGAGAATGGAAGTCCTTATGAGGTATTTGTTTACCACAAGACAAACAATTATTAACTTTCTCAATTTGTTCTGACATCAGCTGAGGCAAGAAAAAATGTTCCCCAACGGGGTACTTAGCTTTTAGATGATTTCGGTACTGAAAACACAGGAGCTGACCGACCAGCACTTGCGAACTGCTTCTGCTTCGGGCACTGCGGCAAGAAAGACTGAAGAAGATGGCGTCAGCCGATGCCCTTTATACTCCAGCCGTTCTGACGTCGGAGAGGAGGCGACACCAGCCGACGCCGGACCCAGACTTTGGAATTCGGCCGACCGAGGGCTGCCTGAGGCAGGACAACCCATATGTTATGACTGCAGTTGCATTCTTGAAGGACATCCCCTCAAGCATTTATTTATTTATTTTTTTTTGTTGCACCCCCCCCCCACCCCCCCACACACACACACAGTTTACAGAAGCGGCACACAACATTCCCTGTCCAAACAGAGAATATTTCCTCAAAGTGAACTGCCAAATAATGCAATAAAATGCATCATCAAAGTACATGAGAGTACTCACACAGTTTATCTTGTTTTCCTTTTAAAATACATTTCCCAAATGGAGGGAAAAAAAAAAAGTACAGAGCAAGTCTCAAGTCATACTGAGCCTAAAAAATGAATCCTAGACAGATAACAGTAACTGAACACCTGTGATGTGCATGAAAAAGCCAATATTCTTAAAAGAAATTTACCACATCAGTGACTGAAATAAAATTAAACACTCAAAATATTATTATATAAAAACAAGTGTGGAAGGGATCTCCCTAAAGGGGTCTTATCTGTGTGACAGGAAAGTCTTTGCCTACTGCTGTTCCAGAGAAGCTTCAAAGCTGCGTGAGGTAGCAAGAAAGTACTGAAGATTTTAGTTAAATCAGACTGCCTTTAAAGTTCCCTCCAACAAGGTTTAAACTATAGGCAACCAGTGAGACTATGTAGGAGGTCAGAGCTTAGGGAAGCTGGCTGGTTTCTGTATCCTTGGCAGGATACAAACCAGAGGTTACTGCAGCAGTAAGAATAATGAACATCTGTTTCTCTCCCTGTCTGAACAAGGATCAAGTCCGAATAACCTCCTTAACAAATCCCAGTAAATCTCCCCCGTCCACAGAAATGGAACCAGGAGAGTGGAAGGTTCTCATGTTCACTTTTCCTGGGAATCTCCTAGATTCTCCTAGCCTACAAGGCTTCCTAGTCCCCAATGCAGATTCCTTACCCTAGCTAAATGAAGAACTTTTGGTCCCTGGGGAAGGGACAGGTGAGTGACTCTTCGTTGCCTGCCTACAGCCACTGAGGAAGTAGCTATCCCCCCCAAGTCTTATGTAGCTGCTTATGCTACACCAACAAGACTAGGGGCAAAGACAATCAGAGATAAAATAAGCGGCTACAGCAGAGACCGAAACAGAAGCCAGCCTGACACCCAAGACCCCCAAGTCAGGTAAATTGATATTAACAGGGGAAGGTAAAAACCACAGACAGGTGAATACTCTAATGGTAAGCTGAGAAAGATATCAAAGTCAGACAGCAAGAGCCTGGATGAGTTGGAAAAAGGCAAGGTAGAGCACAAGTACTGTGAGGTAAACAAACGTCAGACAATCCCTACATGCACAATATGTCCAAAAACACAATTTTAGCCAAAAAGTTCACAATTTACATATTAAACGATCTTAGAAATGTACTGGGTAAAAGCATAGTTTCATTTTAGAGCAAAAAAAAGTTTCTCAGAAAAATATTTTTAGTAGAAGGTTTTCAACAAATGGGACTTGTCTGCCCAGTCCTGAAGGATCATTAGCAGACCAACAACTCCATAGGGCCAAAGGAGCACTCTTCAGCAATAAAAAAAAAAACACTTGCAACATTTTGTGTTCCAACTGTCCTTTTATGGAACTCTGCTTGAGCTCCTGACAGTTGGAACACGTGGAAGGTGCCCCTTAGCTCTGATAAGCTGTCAAGTCCCAGGCTACAGGACCCATTTAGCTTAGGGCTACAGCAGCAGAGACCATGTATCAAACATCTTGAGCTGTTTTTTCCCCCCTCTGTGGCAACTACCATAAACTTTAACCATATCATGGATGTCTCCCCTCGATTCCATAGCACTCCAACAAGTCATTGCTCACTGTGAAAGGCAGCAACATTTGTCAAGGGAAATACAAAACCTTCAATGCAGTCTTCTGCAGCAGTGCCACCCACACCTACAACCATTTTCATTTATGCATCTCGAACTGCATGTTGAAAGCTTAATACTGTAGCATCCCCATCATTACCTTTGCAAAAATCACCTTTCATGCTTAGTCTTTTTTCTAAATCAGAAAGACTGCCCTGCACTCGACATTTCTTCATATACAAAGTATGGTGTGCCAAGTATGGAAGGTAAGCCAAGCACATTTTACATGACAGTCACTGCCCAAGTGCTGACAGTACTATGGACCTGGATAACATCTCTCTTGTTTTCTTTCATGCCTGTGAGATGGACAAAGTGCACACACACTCTGATTAATGGGTGCTATCAAAGGACAGTCACGTCACCAGGCAGTACTATAACCATGGTCCAAAGCACCCCAGAGGTATATGCCACTAGACGACAATATAGCCATACTGCCAGTGTACCCAACAGAAAGTCAACAGGGAAAGATCAAAATGGACCATCAGCAAGCTTACTTACCATATTCAACAGTTCATAGTAATGCAACAACCCCCCCCCCCCCAAAATAATGAACACAAATGATTAAATTACTCAATTCGTTTAAATTTTACCTCCAAGGAAGAGAAAGGTCCTGCGCCTTGCATACAGTGCACTTAATGAAAAGCAGGCAAAGATGACCGCAGTTCCCAAGAAGGCTGTAGAAATTATACTGTGAAAAGATAAATACAATACATTAAAACAAAAAATGCTAAATTCAAAAGAAAACATGTCACCTGCCAGGGCTTGCTCTGCTCAGACAAGCTTCCTAGTTTTTACCACTCAAAATACATCTATAACACACACAGGTGATGCCAGTTTGCCTACATGTAAATAATGCAGTTACTACTGGTGTGATAAGTAGGCACTATGCATGCATGAAACTCATCTAAACTCTACATAAAGCTGCTTCTACCCACAGCTAGTATTTTGCTGTCTTTGCAATTATCATTAAAAGGACACTGGTACAAAACTCTAGGGACTTGTCACACACTACTCAACTATTCACAGCTGCTCAGTCATTTTGAAACTGTTAATGCAATGTTAGTCAACTATATAAGCTACTTTTCGGATTGGAAAACAATTGTGCACAGATGTTTTACAAAGTAAATGCTTACATAAGACAGACAGTGGTTCTGAACCCCAATAGGATGCGGACTGCAGGAGCATTCTGTTACAATGAGATATGCTAGTGACATCTGCAGAGGTTGCTTCCCCCACAGCAGTTCTGATTTGCCTTGTCATGTAATACTCTACATAAATGTATTTAAGATCTCAGCTGGAGCGCCTTGTGTGTGGAGTCTGCATGTCCTCCCGGCAGTTGAGTAGCATTCAAAAGACATGCGTGAATGGGCATGCCTTAGTTGAATGTTGGGCGTCGAGCTGGCACCTCAGCACCGTAAAAATCTACTGCCAATCATTAGCGGACCGGAGTTCCGCTGTGGCGACTCCTAACCGGGAAAAGCCAAAAGAAAAACAGAAACTACAATTAACTCGTAGGCAAACTTTCAAAAAGGAAGTTAAGAGCTAAGGCACCCTCTGAGAAATATGCTACAGTGCAGACAAAGCTCATCTTAACCATTATGAAAAGCTTACCTTGGGTTCACACTAATGACAAAATCCAACGCAGGACCCAGACCAACACCTAGAATACAGAGCAATGCAAATCAGTTTATGTGCTGCTCAGTTGAATTTCACTATTTATCACATAAAAAATGAACTGCTAGTCTAAGTTGGTGTACACCTTATTTTCACAAAACAGTTAAAATCTAAAACCTCCATTCTTGGAAAAACTAGAATTCTACTTGTAAGGAATACACACATTTTCCTCAGTGCTTACACGAAGAGAGGTCTCATTCACACAGAGATGCTAGGGCAGCACAATAAAAATGAACAGCATTCCTCCAAAGGCAAGCATGCAGACACCAACTCAATCTACTAACACACTAATAATTACCTGTGAAGAAGGCAAATCCAGACAAGATGCACAGCCTTTTTTTTTCAGTTTCATTATTGTGTGGTGTAAACAGCAACCAGAACATCATTCCTATGGACCCCAAGAAGGAAAGCAACCCGCCCTGTTAAAATAAATGAGAAAGAACTGTGATGCAAGCCTCTCACATTCTGTTAAACACCACCAACCTACCTGTTAAAATAAATGACAAGTCAGCTACTCACTAGATTATATTAGAATAAGCAGAATCGCCCACATTGCCTAATTTTCCATCCTACCATTACTAGTATTACATCCTACTAATATTGTCAATTGTATGGCTCACTACCCCCCAAAAATTGGAACTGTGAACAATTACTATAAGCTATGACCAAGTAATGATCTTGACATAAAAAATATTGCCGTTACACTGTTAAAAATCCAATGAAATGTGGATGACAACAAACTAGCAGCAGTTACCAACTCATCTCATTATGAATTTAAAAAACCTCATCGCTTGTGTAACCATGCAGATATATTGAGCTGACAGACACAAATCTTTCAGAAGTAACGTGTCAAAAGATGTTTAAAACGGATCAATTTGCACAGACAGGAACAGCCCAATTGAGTCCTATTACAATCATATGTTGACAGTGTGTTTACAAAATCTCACCAACTACACAATGACAGATCTTAATTTTGTACACTGTGGAATGAGGTTAAAAACTGAAGATTGTATGCACAGGCCCCACAAAAAAATGCCCCACTCTTGGCATAGGCACTGGAATCTGAACTGGAATAAACAGTGTAGAATCCCAAGAACACAAACATTTGATCACAGGTATAAGTTTAGCGGCAAAAATAAAATTAAAAAAGTGATAAGCCAAGCAAGAGGTAAAGCGAAGTACACTTCCGAGGGAGAGACATGAGGAAGAAAAAAAATCCACAGAGGATATACTGCAAAAGAAGGACATTTAGGAAACTGAAAGAAAAACACCTGCCCCAGAAAACTACCAAAAAGTAGAGATAAAATGAAAGACCTTTTATAAAACAGATTACAGCAAAACAATACCTATGGAAAAACATTAGGACAGCTAAAGAGACAAAGGTAATGTTAACCAAATTTGTGGGGGGGGGGGGGGTATTCAAATTAAAAAACAGACACTTAGGAAAGAAAAAGCTCAGTTGCAGTACTTGTACAGAAAAGAAGGCTGTACTACTTGTGCAGAAAAGAATGCTGTGCTAACCAGTATGACCACTGCAGCTCCAAACATATTTGGAGTTATGTACAGGCAAAGGCGTCTGGACATGGTGCATTTTAGAAATGAAAGAATAAAACAAAAATGAAATGCATTGACAAGCAGTACTTTTAGTGAGGAAAAAATACAAAAGTTGTTGCTCAGTGGGACTATCACTTCAGTTTAGTACTGAGACTCCAATACAGTCGATATTGTAACAAATCTAAGATAAAACTTTGGAACCTTCTGTAGAAGACATGGTTGAGAGTCTGTTAGAAATGCTCAACAAGTGAAACAGCAAGAAAGAGTAAAGAGAACATTCTCAGTTGAGAGAATAAGATGACAGAAAGACACTACAGAAAGTGAGTAAGACCTAAAGTGTTAAAAGACTGAAAAATGAGCATAGTAATTGAGGCTTTGAGAGATTCATGTCAAGTAACAGAATTATACTACTGTGCAGCCAAATTAACAAAGAATGACATTAAGGAATAAAAAAGCAGGAGACTAAAATCAAGGAATGCAGAATAAAAATTATATTACATATATTTATTAAACTTTTGGATGGGAGAAAGGGTATTTGTCTCGCATATACCAGAATCAGTGCTCCTTGACTGACGTTAAGTAGGACAGTGTTACAACCTATGAATTAATAAAATAAGTACTACTATAAAAACAAAGTAATGAATGAGAGGAAGGAAACGAGAAGAATGTCACCATTTATGCGTTAGAGACAACTATAAAGCAACTAAGGCAAGAAGTATCACTACAGAAAATAAGAAAAAGAAAAAGATAAATACATTAAAACAAAATCATGATCACCTCTAAAAATATCAGCACAAGTAGAAAAACTTTGAAGGTATACAAAAATATAAAAGGAAAAGTACAAAATCAGCAATTTACTGAAGACCCAAAAAGGCTTTGGACAGAATTTTGAATGACAAATAACATTACTCATTAGCATTATAACAGCAATCCTTCAAGGGGAAAGTAGAAACCACCTCCTCTAAAAACTCCTCTCATGAAAAGGAGTCCCCCAGGGTGCCACTTCTGCCACTCTATTTTCCATATTTAAAAACTCCCATTTGATCATCCTCGGATGCCTATAATTCTTTAAGCAGATAGGATCCTCTACATTCAAGCAAATCCTACTCTATCATACAATCTCCACTCCAAGGTGATGCCCAAACCCTCAACTAGCGGCTAACAGGCCAGAAATGTATACTCAATCAAAACCACAACAATACTATTAGGAGTCAACCAAAGAGCCAAAGCAACCAGCTTTCTTAATTTTAAAGAGGTTAATAATACCACCAGAGAAACTACAACATCCACCATATACCTTGGAATTTGGTTAGACCAATCTCTAAACTTTCGACTACACATTCAAAACACACACGAAAAGAACGCCACACTACAGTTCTGGGTATACAAGCCATCACCTCTTTAGTCCAAGCCAGCCAAAGTTGCCACAGGCAAAGGCATACTTAAAAATGTGGACTACCCATTATAGCTGCAACCTCAAAGAAAAATGCAACCACCTTATAAACTATCTCATATACAAATATGCCGGTTAGTTACTAACTTCCCCCAATAATGAATACCACTGCCTAACTTTCAATAAAGCTATATGGCTCCAGGTACACTTAACACCAAACACCCTACTAGGATCACCAATTCACAAAGCCCTTTCTCCAAAGGCATCATTCCCTTTCACTCAAACTTTTCACCAAAAACCCCACATATAATCTCTGGGGAATCTCTAACTCGACCCACCCTACTAACTCCAAAAAGTAAACTTCACTGCACTGACTGTGCATTTTCCATCCTAGCACCTAAACTATGGGACTCCATTCCTCTCAGTCTAAGACTTCCAAAAGTAAGGGCTTCATACAACAGCTTAAGGGGAAAAAAAATGTTATGTTCTTACTATAACATTCCATATGTGTTGTTGGATCTACATTCATTCTTGACTGATGGGTTCAGTTCTGAATCCTCTGAACCAACTCAGCCATTATACAAAGCTCACGCCAGCCAAAAACTCTCAAGCCAGGGCACTACCCATACAACCTCTCTTCCCATTAACTCAGACCAAGTTTGCCTTTAACTTATTCCTTGAAAAATGGAAGCTTTGTCTGAGCAATAACCTTCTAAACAATCCCAGAACTTGATCTGAACCTCCAGGAGTCTCTAGGAGGGGGCAGGAGGGTGGGATGTCAAGAATGAATGGAAGACAAACACAGATGGAACGTTATAGCAAGAACATAACTTCTTTTATCTGATGTCGTCACTCTTCATTCATTCTTCAATGATGGGACAAAGCCCCCAGCTACTTTATATCTTGAGCAGCCCTAAAGAAGGAAGGAAGGAAGGAAGGCTATTCCTGAGCACCACAGAGCCAAAGGATGCTCTTCCCCTGGAGACCATATCCAATTTGTAATGGAGTGATTAAGGTATGTGGGGTAACCCAAGTTGCGGCTGCCCACGTCTTCCACAGAAGCTCTGCAATGCAAGACCATTGAAGAGGAAACTGATCTTGTCGAATGAGCTCTAACTTTTGTTGGCAGACAAAGTTTATTCAGACTGTATATAAACGTAATGCACAACCATTTTGACAAGGAGACCTTTGAAACCAGTAGGCCCAATCTAGTACCGGAAAAGAACAAGAAACATCGGTCTGATTTTCTAAAGGATTTTGTTCTGTCCACATAAAAATTTAACTGTCTGTGGACATCTAATATATGCAAGCAGTACTCTCCTTTCTTTACAAAATTTGGAAAGAATACTGGTAAGTCTATGGTCTGGTTGACATTGTAGTCTGACACCACTTTAGGAAGGAAGGAGGGATTAGTTCTGAGAGATGCTCTCTTTGTGGAAGAGGCTATATAGACGTTTCACACACACAGCTTGTAACTCTGAAATTCTTCTAGCAGACGTGATAGCTACTAGGAAGAGGGTCTTCCAAAGTAAAACCCTGAGGTCACAAGTGGCTGCTGACTCAAAGGGTTGATGAACTAGAGTACAAGCCTAAGGTGAAATCTCAAGGCGCTACAGGATCTTTAAAGGTGTCTTCAAATACTGAGCGCCTTTAAGAAAAATTTTGCAAAAAGACAGCGAGACATCAAATAATGATCACATCAGTTATGGAAATTTGAAATGGCAGCTAAACTAACTAATGGTAGAAGTTGAGGCTCCTAAATGAAATAAGGTGGCTAAATATTCTAGCACCTTATCGACTGGAGCTGACCAAGGATGAAAGCAGTTTGCATCAGGACAGAATAGAAAATCTTTTCCATTTGCCAAGGTAAATTTTTCTGGTGGATGGATTATGAGAAGCCAGAACAATCTTTTGTATTGGGGAGGACAAATAGTTTCACCTGGCAATTTCTGGAAGTGAAAAAACTACGCAGTCAGCTTGAGATGTCGAAGGCTGGGATGGACCAAGCCCCGAGGGCTGAGATAACAGGTCCAGATTTGGATCCAGAGTCCACGGGGGGGGGGGGTGAACCAGGTGAGACCAGAGAAAGGGAAACCAGACTTGACGGGGCCAATTAGGTGCAATGAGAATCATGGTTTCTCAACCACTGGGCTTTCCTCAGAAATTGGGGAATTAGAGGAATTGGTTGGAAGGCATACAGATGTCCCAGGGGCCAATCGTGGAGAAGTGAATCTCTCAGGGACTTCCCTCGAGGGGGGACTAGGGCAAAGTAGCTGCTGCATTTGTGGTTTATGGGAGAGGCGAACAGCTCACAGCAAGGCTGACCCCACATACGGAAAATTCTCATCACTATGTAGGGATTGAGACATCATCCGCGAGGCATACACCTGCTTAGTTAGTCCGCAATCGCATCGAAATTCCCCAGAATATGCGTTGCCATTAGAAAGTGGTTTGGAAGAGGAGATTGCCCACTGCCAAACTCTTAGGACTTCACGACATACTGGGCAAGATCTGGTTCCCCCCTGTTTGTTGATGTACCATACTACTGACATGTCTGACTGGATAGCAATCTTCAGTGAAAGAAAGGCAGAATGGAATGCTTGCAACGCTAAAAACAATGCCCCCAGTTCTAGGACACTGATGTACAGATTTGCTTCTGGAGACCAAGCACCTTGGATGGTTTTTCCCTGAAAAATGCCCCCCCCCCCCCATCAGGGAAGCATCAGTGGTAACTACAGCCTTGGGCTGAGAGGGGGAGAAGGAATGACTCCATAAATTCTCTTCTGGCTTCATCCACCAAGATAAATCCTTCTTGCAGCGGTTTGTTGTTAAGATTGGATGAGACCACTGTGACGCCAGGAGTCATTGAAGCAGTCTCATGCAGTACCTCGCCAAGGGGGACTAAAATGATAGTTGCTGCCATGGATTTGAGAAGTTGTAGAACCAGATGAGCCAGAATGTTTGAGTCTCACTTGTAGTTGGGACCTCCACTTTGAGTGTGATGAGGAAGGGAGGCCATGCAGGATTTTGCAATTAAATTTTGCTCCGATGAACTCCAGGTCCTGTGTGGGAGACAGCTGTGATTTATATTTGTTGAATGAAACACTAAAGAACTTGGCAAGGCGTACAACAGAGTCTATGGCACAAAGCAGTAGATGCTTGATGGGGATGGCGAGGAAACAAGTCACCTAGATATGGAAACACATGAAATCCCTGTAGCCTTAAGCGAGCTGCTACAACTGCCATGCATTTGGTGAACACCCTGGGGGTTGTGATGAGATCAAAGGGCAGTGCTCGAAATTGGTAATGACTGGTTCCTAGCCAGAAACGGAGATATATTCTAGAGTGTTTGCCCATCTATGTGGTAATACCCATCCTGAAGATCTACAGAGAACATCCAATCGTCCTTCTCTAGAAAAGTAAAGAGACTGAACCGTGACCATCTGGAATTTTGTTTGTCGTACAAATTTGTTCAATACACTGAGATCCAAGATTGGCCTCCAGTCCCCAATCTTTTTTGGCACTAATAAGAATCTTTAGTAGAACCCGGATCCTTTCTAGTCTGGTTGGACTGCTTGGATGACTTCTTTTGAAGCAGCTTTTGAATTTCTAACGCTGCTATAGCCCTCCGACTGGGTGAAACATCGGGGATCTGAGTTTGTGGTTTGGGAAACAGATTGAAGGGAATGGTGTAACCTCTTCCTAAAGGGGGAAAAACTTGCCACGTGTGTCCTGAAAAGACCCTTGGGTCTTCTTGAACCAAATCTTTCCACTCATCCGAGTCCTAGAGTAAGGTTATTGCAGAGTGGAAAAATGCATGCCCACAGAAGAAAGCCAGGTGTGAGAAAGATGGAAAGACCAAATCTCTAACCTTTCAGCCAAAAAATGAAGTAGAGTCAGAGCGTTGACAGAGGAGGACTTAAAAAGGATCCACAAAAATCACACAAGAGCATCTACGCATGCCGCCTAAAGGCAATGTTTGTACCTGCTGCTCGAGACATCCCTTTGGCTATATGTGCAATAAGCTGCATAGATGAGTTAGAGATAGACTCCAGCGTGGCAAGCTGGGCAGCACCCTTATCTAGAACCTAGTCAGACAATGCTCCTGCCAGGGTATTGACAACTCAGTTATCAGATCCCTTTGTAGTCTAGTGAAGAGCGCCAAAAAATTTGAGGACTGAAGAGAGAGAGAAAAGTAGATTAAGCACACACACACACACACACACACACAGGTTCATAGGTAGGTACTAGGCTATCTGCCCTAGGGCATTTATAAGCCTAGCCAGAATGTTGGCTTTCACCTCCCTTTTAGACTAGATTCCTGAGCCACTGTCCAGCAGGGCCAAAGTGATCCCCGGAGTAAATTTACGATTACCCATCCACTCAAGATTTCTCTTGAAGTGGGTCAGCGAGGGGCTCTAACATGGACTGGGATTCTATTCCAGAGCGAGGGAAGCCTTTGGGATACGAATCCATCCCTCCAGCATGTCCTGTTTATTGTTGTGCTAAGGTTTAAATCCCAGGAGCGTGTTGTTCTAATGGAATTGGTTTTCTTGAGGTGGAGCATGTCCAACAGTTCCAGGTTAGACATGGCCTTGAATGTCAGGCAGAGGTCCCCTGTGAGTAGGTGGTAAGCAACTGAGTAGAGTTGGAGCTTCTTAAGTCGAGCTGCATAGGGCATCTGTTTGAGGCCCACTATCCTCTTGGTGAGGTATTTTTGAGGTCTCTCCAGTTGTTGCAGGTGTCGGGTAAGGTACATCCCAAATTGGGCATTGTACTTAATTATGGGCCTGATGAGCAATAAGTAGAGGGGCACAATGACCTCTCTATCTAGATGTGAACCCTTTTGTGATTAGGTGAGCTATATAGAAGTTTTTTCTAACCACTCTGGCAATGTGATTGTAAAAGGAGAGGCTATCTACTTCGGTTCCCAGATCCCTAATTACTTCTTAGGTACTTAGTGGAATACCTCCTATGTGGTAGTTTGTGGGCACTTTGATTTTCCCAAAGGGGATGACTATGCACTTTTTGGAATTTAGCTTGAGGCCATGATTC